>NW_026967648.1:0-214325 GCF_028390025.1 Pseudophryne corroboree | reverse complement strand
CCCTAGTTCGCATTAAACACCTCCACCCTCCTTTGGTGTGGGGCTCATGTTGGCTATGCCCCAGCCCCTGAAGCATTCAAGCTGATTTCTTGCAGTAGCTGGGCACTGTAACAGCTCCAGAGCTGCTCTGTACGGCAAGTAAAAGGGTGTGGGCCCTGCAGCACTACCTGTAGTTTGCATTGTGCATTGGAAGGCACAAAGTAAGCAGACGGGAGAAGTAAGGATAGTGCGCAAGGCCATAGAATGGAGCGGCTTAAGAAAAGAGAAGTGGAAACAGACAGCAAACTAGGCTGGAGAGAGACCTGAGACAAAGAGATCTGAATTATACGAGAGCCGACCAGGGGAAACACAAATTATGCAGTCAAGTTTCCCACATTTGGGGAAATCGCAGGGGCAGCACATCCAGAGTGCAATGGGTGAGCCTTGCCCTGGGAGAAGCACCTTCATAATTATAGTATCTTACCTGGCAGGTAAGTAGAAGTTGGGCTAGAGCTGGGGAGGGTCGCTGCTCGGGCACCCCCCTGTCAAGTGAAGGAGAACCAACTGAGGCAGCACAAGGGAACTCTCGAAAGAAGAACAAGGCTAGAGGAAGAACTGAAACAAAGAAATCTGACTTTTAAAAGAGCTGACCAGAGGAAAGCACAAACACAGTCCCCCACTACCACAAATAATGCAGTTGAGTTTCCCACATTTGGGGAAATCACAGGGGTCAGCATACCCAGAATGCAATGAATGAACCTCACCCTGGGAGAACAATCTTCAAGACCATGGTCTCTCCTATGCAAAATAAGTATGATTTGGGATAGGGCTGGGGAGGGCCGCTGCTCAGGCACATCTCTGTCAAGTAAAGGAGATTCAACTGAGGCAGCACAAGGGAACTCTCATCTGGGGACAACAACTGCAGGGAGAACACATATTTTCAGATGAACATGGGAGGGCAGAAGGCTGCCTAATACTGAAGCACCCCCAAACAACAAACCAAATGCAACAACTAGTGCAAGCATTCCTGGGGGAAGGCCTGCAGCAGATGGATTTGCATATGGTGATGCCATCCAAGCAGTGGGTCAAAGTTGGCTTCAACCCTCGTCTGCATATGAAAAGAGAAAAGGGGCGTGCAGGGCATGGCGGCCTTTTGCGGCGCTTGGATGACCCCTAGTTCGCATTACACACCTCCACCCTCCTTCGGTGTGGGGCTCATGTTGGCTATGCCCCAGCCCCTGAAGCATTCAAGCTGATTTCTTGCAGCAGCTGGGCACTGTAACTGCTCCAGAGCTGCTCTGTAAGGCAAGTAAAAGGGTGTGGGCCCTGCAGCACTACCTGTAGTTTGCATTGTGCATTGGAAGGCACGAAGTAAGCAGACGGGAGAAGTCAGGATAGTGCGCAAGGGCATAGAAGGGAGCGGCTCAAGAAAAGAGAAGTGGAAACAGACAGCAAACTAGGCTGGAGAGAGACCTGAGACAAAGAGATCTGAATTATACGAGAGCCGACCAGGGGAAACACAAATTATGCAGTCAAGTTTCCCACATTTGGGGAAATCGCAGAAGCAGCACACCCAGAGTGCTATGGGTGAGCCTTGCCCTGGGAGAAGCACCTTCATGATCATAGTATCTCACCTGGCAGGTAAGTAGGAGTTGGGCTAGAGCTGGGGAGGGTCGCTGCTCGAGCATCCCCCTGTCAAGTAAAGGAGATTCAACTGAGGCAGCACAAGGGAACTCTCATCTGGGGACAACAACTGCAGGGAGAACACATATTTTCAGATAAAAATCTTGGTCATGCTCTGGTTTCTCTTCAGAACGAACAAATCTTTCGCCTTTTACTAAAGATTTCCGTGGAGAGGAGCAAAACCGAGTTTTATCTCAATTTTTGCATGCCCCATCTTTTTGGGGTTTCTTTTATCGGTTTAAAGATAGAATGAGTGTGCTTTAATGTAAGCTCATTTGCATAGAAATGACAGTAAATGTTTGTTTCTTTTCAAACAGAACTTTCTTGACCATGCTACTTGCTTGAAAGATCTGGGAGCACATGGAATACAGTACAAACCATGCTTATAGCAAGGAGAAGACAGGTGAGAAATCTGCTTTCTTTCAAATTGGGCGCTCACTTTGATCTGAATGAGGACTGCTGGCACGGCACTCAGGCGACAGGTGGAATCTTGGTCATGCTCTGGTTTCTCTTCAGAACGAACAAATCTTTCGCCTTTTACTAAAGATTTCCGTGGAGAGGAGCAAAACTGAGTTTTATCTCAATTTTTGCATGCCCCATATTATTGGGGTTTCTTTTATCGGATTAAAGACAGAACGAGTGTGCTTTCTTGTTAGCTTTAATGTAAGTTTATTTGCATAACAATGACAATAAATGTCTGTTTCTTTTCAAGCAGAACTTTCTTGACCATACTAATTGCTTGAAAGATCTGGGAGCACATGAAAAAGAGTACAAACCATGCTTATAGCAAGGGGAAGCCTGGTGAGAAATCTGCTTTCTTTCTTTCAAATTGGGTGCTCACTTTGAGCTGAATGAGGACTGCTGGCATGGCACTCAGGCGACAGGTGGAATCTTGGTCATGCTCTGGTTTCTCTTCAGAACGAACAAATCTTTCGCCTTTTACTAAAGATTTCCGTGGAGAGGAGCAAAACTGAGTTTTATCTAAATTTTTGCATGCCCCGTCTTATTGGGGTTTCTTTTATCAGTTTAAAGATAGAACGAGTGTGCTTTAATGTAAGCTCATTTGCGTAGAAATGACAGTAAATGTTTGTTTCTTTTCAAACAGAACTTTCTTGACTATACTAATTGCTTGAAAGATCTGGGAGCACATGGAAAAGAGTACAAACCATGTTTATAGCAAGGGGAAGCCTGGTGAGAAATCTGCTTTCTTTCATTCAAATTGGGTGCTCACTTTGAGCTGAATGAGAACTGCTGGCATGGCACTCAGGCGACAGGTGGAATCTTGGTCATGCTCTGGTTTCTCTTCAGAACTAACAAATATTTCGCCTTTTATTAAAGATTTCCGTGGAGAGGAGCAAAACTGAGTTTTATCTCAATTTTTGCATGCCCCATATTATTGGGGTTTCTTTTATCAGTTTAAAGACAGAACGAGTGTGCTTTCTTGTTAGCTTTAATGTAAGTTTATTTGCATAACAATGACAGTAAATGTTTGTTTCTTTTCAAACAGAACTTTCTTGACCATGCTACTTGCTTGAAAGATCTGGGAGCACATGGAAAACAGTACAAACCATGCAGTATCACAAGAAGATAGAGCAGAATTGAGGACACGTCAACAATTTCTGCCGAAGGTGGTTCATCTTTCCACATGGTGCCTTTGGCCACTGACACCTTCGTTGAGTCAAAGTCTCTGGCTGTGGTCAGAACTTTGAAAATTTATGTCACCAGAACGGTTCAGATTAGGAAAACAGAGGCTCTGTTTGTCCTGTATGCTCCCAACATGATTGGGTGTCCTGCTTCCATGCAGACCATTATGCGCTGGATCTGTGGTAAGATTCAGCATGCTCATTCCACGGCAGGATTGCCGTTACTGAATTAGGTGAAGACCCATTCTACTAGAAAGGTGGGTTCATCCTGGGCAGCTGGTCGGGGAGTCTCGGCATTGCAACTTTGCCGAGCAGCTATTTAGTAAACACTTTTGCTAAGTTTTACAAGTTTGATACCTTGGCTGATGATAACCTCAAGTTGGGTCATTCGGTGCTGCAGAGTCGTACGCACTCTCCCACCCGTTCAAGAGCTTTGGTATAACCCCATGGTTCTTAATGTGACCCCAGCATCCTCTAGGTCGTATGAGAAAATAGGATTTTAATACCTACCGGTAAATCCTTTTCTCTTAGTACGTAGAGGATGCTGGGCACCCGTCCCAGTCCATACTGTGTCTGCAGTTATTACTTGTGGTTATACACATGTTGTGTTACGGTTCTGGTCAGCTTTTTGCTGCAATTGTTCATGCCGTTGGCTTGTGTTCTGTTGAATGCCACGTTCTGCGGCATGCTTAAGGTGTGAGCTGGTAAGATGCTCACCTTAGTTTAACAATAAATCCTTTCCTCGAAATGTCCGTCTCCCTGGGCACAGTTCCTATAACTGGAGTCTGGAGGAGGGGCATAGAGGGAGGAGCCAGTTCACACCCTTTGAAAGTCTTAAAGTGCCCATGTCTCTTGCGGATCCCGTCTATACCCCATGGTTCTTAATGTGACCCCAGCATCCTCTACGGACTAAGAGAAAAGGATGCCCTTGTGTACTATCCTGACTTCTCCTCCCGTCTGCTTACTTTGTGCCTTCCAACGCACAATGCGAACTACAGGTGGTGCTGCAGGGCCCACACCCTTTTACTTGCCTTACAGAGCAGCTCTGGAGCTGTTACAGTGCCCAGCTGCTGCAAGAAATCAGCATGAATGCTTCAGGGGATGGGGCATGGCCAACATGAGCCCCACACCAAAGGAGGGTGGGGGTGTTTAATGCGAACTAGGGGTCATCCAAGCACTGCAAAAGGCCGCCATGCCCTGCATGCCCCTTTTCTCTTTTTATATGCAGATGAGAGTTCCAGCCAACTTTGGCCCACTGCTTGGATGACATCACCGTATGCAAATCCGTCTGCTGCAGACCTTCCCCCAGGAATGCTTGTACTAGTTGTTGGATATGGTTTGATATTTGATGGTGCTTCAGTATTAGGCAGCCTTCCGCCCTCCCATGTTCATCTGAAAAGATGTGGTCTCCCTGCAGTTGTTGTCCCCAGACGAGAGTTCCCTTGTGCTTCCTCAGTTGAATCTCCTTAACTTGACGGGGGAGGGGCTGCCCGAGCTGCCACCCTCCCCAGCCCTATCCCAACTCATACTTATTTTACATATTAGATCTCTTGATCATGAAGATTGTTCTCACAGGGTGAGGTTCATCCATTATATTTTAAAATAGGAAGGTACAAATTACATATTTGAATTGCATCTATGTGCTGGATTCAAATGTCCCCCCCCCCCCTTCCTTTCTCAATTGTGCCCGTCAGCAGCTATTCTAAGGTTGCTGCCAATGGGTGTGACACATTAATTTCTTCTGTGGGGTACACTGGACTCCACAAGGATTCACATTGGGGTGTAGAGTAGGATCTTGATCTGAGGCACCAACCGGCTCAAAGCTTTTGACTGTTCCCAAGAAGCTCAGTGCATTCTCCTCTATAACCCCGCTTCCATGAACAGGGAGCTCAGTTTGTAGTTGGTGCCTTCAGTAGCAGGCCAATTAACAGGGGCCTGCCTCAGGCAGCCTATTCTTAGCTATTAATTTTGACAAGAAAAGAAGAACTTGTTTTATGAGAATCTACAAGGGCTGCAGCAGGCTAGGTCTAATAGACATCTTTACTGCAGCTTCATCACTCCCAGCGGCGCTGTATACTCCCGTGCCCTGGTTGCTGGGTCACTGCAGCGGAGGCTCCGGTTTCATCCTAAGGTCTGTCACACACACACCACCCTTCCGGATCACGAGGCCGCTGATGAAGGGGAGCGAGGCCGTAGGGGGTGGGCCGTGTGCGCACTGCGGTGGACACTGATTACTGGGCAGCCGCTCCACTAGCCACCAGGTACAGTTAAGGAGCACAGGTCTGGGGTTTTTTCTCCTATATTAACCCAATTTTGTACTGCCCGCAGCGCATTGTGATAGGTAATAGGGCCTGATTCAGGTTGGATTGCAATCACAATAAGCGATCCAACTGCAAAAATTGCTAAGAGCATACGCATGTGCCTGCATTTTCTGCGGCACCCCGCAGAGAATGTGATCGCCTCTGCCTGTCAATCGGGGCGGGGAAGGGGGGGAGAGGTGGGTCAGCAACACTCCATTTCCAAGTCAGGGATGGAGCGGTGCGGGGGCAAGGCTTCAAAATGGGGTCTGCAACGGAGGAGACACAGGGGGCGTGGTCACAGCGGCTGTATGACATCACATTCAGCCGCTGTGATCACAAAAATGGTGGCGGCTTCCTGCGCGCACATACAGTCTGCACCAGCAGGAGCCTACACCATTTTTTATGATCACGCTGAACTGCAGTGCGACTGCAATTACAGCATGGTCAAGAAGGGAGGCGTCATGCTGGGTGGCCATGCCCTGTCACTGTGCAGGAGCCAGCACCGCTCACACACTAGTCCCCGGGTGCAGCCCCCAACCCCCGGGACACCCGGAGCAACAAAATGTAGATTCAGGCCACCAGGCCACGCCCCTACCTATGAAACCATGCCTCCTTTTTACCATTGCGCTGCTTATCTGCGCGCACTGCATTACAATCTCCCTCGCCACCTCTCTGGGTGTCACCAGTGATAGTGACACCTCTGCCATGCTTGTAGCAGCTGGTCCTAAGATCTACACCTCAAACCCTGAGTGTTTGCCCTTGTGACTTGTTGATCATCATAGCGAAGCAGATGCTTACAGAAAACTGCAGGGGCTTAGATTGAAAATAAAAAAATTGATGGGTATAAGGTAGAGAGGAGCGGGTTCGGTTCTCCGAGAACCGAATTCCCCACGAACTCCACGTGGTTTACACTGGTCCGAGGCTGGCTCGGTTGTTCCCGCCTGACTCGGAAAACCTGAACAAGGGAAAATGTCATCATCCCGCTGTCGGATTCTCGCGAGATTCGGATTCCATATAAAGAGCTGCGCGTTGCTGCCATTTTTACTCGTGCATTGAAGAGAGAGCGGAGAGGACGTGGCTATGTTCTCTCAGTGGAAATCTCAATATCAGTGCTCAGTATCAGTGGTTACTTATTGCTGCTCAGTAATACTAGTAGTGTGTCTCTCCTGCTCAGTGTCAGTTCTCAGTAGTATCCTCATCAGTGCTCAGTATCACTGCTCATTGTCTTGTGCTGCATTGTGGTGCTCAGCATACTACAGTACATTACTAATAGTCCAGTGCTGCATCTTGCTGCTCAGTGTCAGTTCTAGTATCCTCATCAGTGCTCACTATCACTGCTCATTGCATTGTGGTGTTCTGTATACTACAGTAACATAGTAATATAGTATATATAGAGGAGCGGGTTCGGTTCTCCGAGAACCGAATTCCCGACGAACTCCACGTGGTTTACACTGGTCCGAGGCTGGCTTGGTTGTTCCCGCCTGACTCGGAAAACCTGAACAAGGGAAAATGTCATCATCCCGCTGTCGGATTCTCGCGAGATTCGGATTCCATATAAAGAGCTGCGCGTTGCTGCCATTTTTACTCGTGCATTGAAGAGAGAGCGGAGAGGACGTGGCTATGTTCTCTCAGTGGAAATCTCAATATCAGTGCTCAGTATCAGTGGTTACTTATTGCTGCTCAGTAATACTAGTAGTGTGTCTCTCCTGCTCAGTGTCAGTTCTCAGTAGTATCCTCATCAGTGCTCAGTATCACTGCTCATTGTCTTGTGCTGCATTGTGGTGCTCAGCATACTACAGTACATTACTAATAGTCCAGTGCTGCATCTTGCTGCTCAGTGTCAGTTCTAGTATCCTCATCAGTGCTCACTATCACTGCTCATTGCATTGTGGTGTTCTGTATACTACAATTACATAGTAATATAGTAACATAGTTTTTGAGGTTGAATAGAGGCAAATTGCCCATCGTGTTCAACCTGTTTTAAGTTGTGATGATTCTACATACTTGCTGAATAATGTTTTATGACTAGTTAGCTACTATAACTCATGTTAACCCCGGATTAACCATGTTGATATTTTAAGTATTATAACCTTGGATAGCTTTTTCATTCAGAAATGTATCCATTCCTTTTTTAAATCCAATTACAGAGTCCGCCATTACCACCTTCCCTGGCAGGGAATTCCACATCCTGATTGCCCTAACAGTGAAGAAACCTTTCCTCCATTGCGTTCTGAACTTTCCTCCAGTCGCAGCGAGTGACCACGTGTTCTTTTAATAAATAATTCCTCTGATAACTCTTTGTTATGTATCTTTACATATTTGAAGATATTAATAATATCTCCTCTTAGGCACCTCTTTTCTAGTGTATAAATATTCAGCCTAGTAAGTCTTTCCTTATAGTCCAGTACTTTTAGGCCTTTAATCAATTTAGTCTTCAGGATCTCTTCCACTTCCATGAGCAGCAGAGTAGTGCAATGGAAGCATGCTGGGCCCATAACCCAGAGGTTGATTGATCGAAACTATCCTCTGCTATGTGCATTTTTTTTTTTATAATTAAAGTAATCAAAAACTGGGATTGATATTTTGGCTCTTTTATTTTTACTTAAAGTACAATAACTTTTATCATTTTAATTTGTTTTAATAGTATATTGACAGCATTGTTTTCTTTAAAAAATCCACTTAATTTTCTTTACCCTATTACTGAAATGGTAATTGACAAAAACAAACTACATTGTCACCAGAAGAGCAATGCAAAATGTACAAGTGATATATGAAAATCATCTTCCATCTTGAATTTCAATGATGCATTGGGACAACAATTTGTGAGAAACATCTTCACCCATAAAGAAAGATTTTCTTAATTCCTTACCTGTGTGCTGATTAGATATCACCTTGTTTTCACATTAAACAGACTTCCCCATGAGGAAGCAGCAAGGATGCAGTGACGTTTCCTGGTGTCAACCTGTATTATTTCAGTAGACATTGAAATGAGGATGCATCTTTGATGCCTTTCCAATGAAGCAAGTTTATTTCAGTAATAGGTGAAAAACCATTCCTACAAAGGTGTTAATCAGAGACTTGGCTTTGTGGACACTTTTCAGAGAGCAAATTTGTTAGCATAAACATAAAATCAGAAAATGAAGAGCTGTTTAATCACTCAATTGGACTTTTCTGCCAGCATATTTTTTTTTCTCTGCAACCCACTGCTAAATTGTGCTTCCTAGCTGTTTTTTTATAAAATCACTTAATCAAATCTAACTCTGATTACATCAGAGAAGGCCAGGTACCCTACACCATAAGGGGGGTTTTTGAAATTTTGACTTGTCTACTTAAAGATCACCAAAATCTGATTACAAGGTCAATTACATCCCTGGGTGGGATTGAACCACCAACCTTTTGGTTAATAGCCAAACATGCTAACCGATTGCGCCACAGAGACACCTTGCAAAAGTCAATACTGACAAAGGCTAATAATCATTCATCTAGAACGTTTCCTAGAAAAACTTTAAAAAGTCAATAATCTGGAGAATTTTTGTAAGATACACATTGGTACTTTCCCATGATGAGTGAGTGCTTCAGGATTTCTTGCACTTACATGGGCTATTAACCAAAAGGTTGGTGGTTCAATCCCACCCAGGGATGTAATTGACCTTGTCATCAGATTTTGGTGATCTTTAAGTAGACAAGTCAAAATTTCAAACCCCCTCTTATGGTGTAGGGTACCTGGCCTTCTCTGACGTAATCAGAGTTAGATTTAATTAAGTGATTTTATAAAAAACAGCTAGGAAGCACAATTTAGCAGTGGGTTGCAGAGAAAAAAATAACATTTTAAACCTACCGGTAATTTTTTTTTCTCGTAGTCCGTAGAGGATGATGGGGACTCCGTAAGGACCATGGGGGATAGACGGGCTCCGCAGCAGACATGGGCACTTTAAGAAAGACTTTAGATCTGGGTGTGCACTGGCTCCTCCCTCTATGCCCCTCCTCCATACCTCAGTTAGAGAAACTGTGCCCAGAGGAGACGGACAGTACGAGGAAAGGATTTTTGTTAATCCAAGGTCAAGATTCATACCAGCCACACCAATCACACCGTATAACTTGTGATATACTACCCAGTTAACAGTATGAAAACAACATAGCATCAGTCCAAGACCGATGAAAACTAACATATAACCCTTATGTAAGCAATAACTATATACAAGTCTTGCAGAAGTAGACCGCACTTGGGACGGGCACCCAGCATCCTCTACGGACTACGAGAAAAAGATTTACCGGTAGGTTTAAAATCTTATTTTCTCTTACGTCCTAGAGGATGCTGGGGACTCCGTAAGGACCATGGGGATTATACCAAAGCTCCCAAACGGGCAGGAGAGTGCGGATAACTCTGCAGCACCGATTGAGCAAACAGGAGGTCCTCCTCAGCCAGGGTATCAAACTTATAGAACTTTGCAAAGGTGTTTGAACCAACTTTGACCCACTGCTTGGATGACATCACCATATGCAAATCCATCTGCGGCAGGCCTTCCCCCAGGAATGCTTGCACTAGTTGTTGCATTTGGTTTGTTGTTTGGGGGTGCTTCAGTATTAGGCAGCCTTCTGCCCTCTCATGTTCATCTGAAAATATGTGTTCTCCCTGCAGTTGTTGTCCCCAGATGAGAGTTCCCTTGTGCTGCCTCAGTTGAATCTCCTTTACTTGACAGAGATGTGCCTGAGCAGCGGCCCTCCCCAGCCCTATCCCAAATCATACTTATTTTGCATAGGAGATACCATGGTCATGAAGATTGTTCTCCCAGGGTTAGGTTCATTCATTGCATTCTGGGTATGCTGACCCCTGTGATTTCCCCAAATGTGGGAAACTCAACTGCATTATTTGTGGTAGTGGGGGACTGTGTTTGTGCTTTCCTCTGGTCAGCTCTGGTAAAAGTCAGATTTCTTTGTCTCAGATCTTCCTCTAGCCTTGTTCTTCTTTCGAGAGTTCCCTTGTGCTGCCTCAGTTGGATCTCCTTCACTTGACAGGGGGGTGCCCGAGCAGCGACCCTCCCCAGCTCTAGCCCAACTCCTACTTACCTGCCAGGTGAGATACTATGATCATGAAGATGCTTCTCCCAGGGCAAGGCTCACCCATTGCACTCTGGGTGTGCTGCCCCTGCGATTTCCCCAAATGTGGGAAACTTGACTGCATAATTTGTGTTTCCCCTGGTCGGCTCTCATATAATTCAGATCTCTTTGTCTCAGGTCGCTCTCCAGCCTAGTTTGCTGTCTGTTTCCACTACTTTTTCTTGAGCCCCTCCCTTCTATACCCTTGTGCACTATCCTGACTTCTCCCGTCTGCTTACTTTGTGCCTTCCAACGCACAATGCAAACTACAGGTAGTGCTGCAGGGCCCACACCCTTTTACTTGCTTTACAGAGCAGCTCTGGAGCTGTTACAGTGCCCAGCTGCTGCAAGAAATCAGCTTGAATGCTCCAGGGGCTGGGGCATAGACAACATGAGCCCCACACCGAAGGAGGGTGGAGGTGTTTAATGCGAACTAGGGGTCATCCAAGCGCCGCAAAAGGCCGCCATGCCCTGCACACCCCTTTTTTCTTTTCATATGCAGACGAGGGTTGAAGCCAACTTTGACCCACTGCTTGGATGACATCACCATATGCAAATCCATCTGCTGCAGGCCTTCCCCCAGGAATGCTTGCACTAGTAGTTGCATTTGGTTTGTTGTTTGGGGGTGCGTCAGTTTTAGGCAGCCTTCTGCCCTCCCATGTTCATCTGAAAATATGTGTTCTCCCTGCAGTTGTTGTCCCCAGATGAGAGTTCCCTTGTGCTGCCTCAGTTGAATCTCTTTTACTTGACAGAGATGTGCCTGAGCAGCGGCCCTCCCCAGCCCTATCCCAAATCATACTTATTTTGCATAGGAGATACCATGGTCATGAAGATTGTTCTCCCAGGGTTAGGTTCATCCATTGCATTCTGGGTATGCTGACCCCTGTGATTTCCCCAAATGTGGGAAACTAAACTGCATTATTTGTGGTAGTGGGGGACTGTGTTTGTGCTTTCCTCTGGTCAGCTCTGGTAAAAGTCAGATTTCTTTGTCTCAGATCTTCCTCTAGCCTTGTTCTTCTTTCGAGAGTTCCCTTGTGCTGCCTCAGTTGGATCTCCTTCACTTGACAGGGGGGTGCCCGAGCAGCGACCCTCCCCAGCTCTAGCCCAACTCCTACTTACCTGCCAGGTGAGATACTATGATCATGAAGATGCTTCTCCCAGGGCAAGGCTCACCCATTGCACTCTGGGTGTGCTGCCCCTGCGATTTCCCCAAATGTGGGAAACTTGACTGCATAATTTGTGTTTCCCCTGGTCGGCTCTCATATAATTCAGATCTCTTTGTCTCAGGTCTCTCTCCAGCCTAGTTTGCTGTCTGTTTCCACTTCTTTTTTCTTGAGCCCCTCCCTTCTATACCCTTGTGCACTATCCTGACTTCTCCCGTCTGCTTACTTTGTGCCTTCCAACGCACAATGCAAACTACAGGTAGTGCTGCAGGGCCCACACCCTTTTACTTGCTTTACAGAGCAGCTCTGGAGCTGTTACAGTGCCCAGCTGCTGCAAGAAATCAGCTTGAATGCTTCAGGGGCTGGGGCATAGCCAACATGAGCCCCACACCGAAGGAGGGTGGAGGTGTTTAATGCGAACTAGGGGTCATCCAAGCGCCGCAAAAGGCCGCCATGCCCTGCACACCCCTTTATTCTTTTCATATGCAGACGAGGGTTGAAGCCAACTTTGACCCACTGCTTGGATGACATCACCATATTCAAATCCATCTGCTGCAGGCCTTCCCCCAGGAATGCTTGCACTAGTTGTTGCATTTGGTTTGTTGTTTGGGGGTGCTTCAGTATTAGGCAGCCTTCTGCCCTCCCATGTTCATCTGAAAATATGTGTTCTCCCTGCAGTTGTTGTCCCCAGATGAGAGTTCCCTTGTGCTGCCTCAGTTGAATCTCCTTTACTTGACAGAGATGTGCCTGAGCAGCGGCCCTCCCCAGACCTATCCCAAATCATACTTATTTTGCATAGGAGATACCATGGTCATGAAGATTGTTCTCCCAGGGTTAGGTTCATTCATTGCATTCTGGGTATGCTGACCCCTGTGATTTCCCCAAATGTGGGAAACTCAACTGCATTATTTGTGGTAGTGGGGGACTGTGTTTGTGCTTTCCTCTGGTCAGCTCGGGTAAAAGTCAGATTTCTTTGTCTCAGATCTTCCTCTAGCCTTGTTCTTCTTTCGAGAGTTCCCTTGTGCTGCCTCAGTTGGATCTCCTTCACTTGACAGGGGGGTGCCCGAGCAGCGACCCTCCCCAGCTCTAGCCCAACTCCTACTTACCTGCCAGGTGAGATACTATGATCATGAAGATGCTTCTCCCAGGGCAAGGCTCACCCATTGCACTCTGGGTGTGCTGCCCCTGCGATTTCCCCAAATGTGGGAAACTTGACTGCATAATTTGTGTTTCCCCTGGTCGGCTCTCATATAATTCAGATCTCTTTGTCTCAGGTCTCTCTCCAGCCTAGTTTGCTGTCTGTTTCCACTTCTTTTTTCTTGAGCCCCTCCTTCTATACCCTTGTGCACTATCCTGACTTCTCCCGTCTGCTTACTTTGTGCCTTCCAACGCACAATGCAAACTACAGGTAGTGCTGCAGGGCCCACACCCTTTTACTTGCTTTACAGAGCAGCTCTGGAGCTGTTACAGTGCCCAGCTGCTGCAAGAAATCAGCTTGAATGCTTCAGGGGCTGGGGCATAGCCAACATGAGCTCCACACCGAAGGAGGGTGGAGGTGTTTAATGCGAACTAGGGGTCATCCAAGCGCCGCAAAAGACCGCCATGCCCTGCACACCCCTTTTTTCTTTTCATATGCAGACGAGGGTTGAAGCCAACTTTGACCCACTGCTTGGATGACATCACCATATGCAAATCCATCTGCTGCAGGCCTTCCCCCAGGAATGCTTGCACTAGTAGTTGCATTTGGTTTGTTGTTTGGGGGTGCTTCAGTTTTAGGCAGCCTTCTGCCCTCCCATGTTCATCTGAAAATATGTGTTCTCCCTGCAGTTGTTGTCCCCAGATGAGAGTTCCCTTGTGCTGCCTCAGTTGAATCTCCTTTACATGACAGAGATGTGCCTGAGCAGCGGCCCTCGCCAGCCCTATCCCAAATCATACTTATTTTGCATAGGAGATACCATGGTCATGAAGATTGTTCTCCCATGGTGAGGTTCATTCATTGCATTCTGGGTATGCTGACCCCTGTGATTTCCCCAAATGTGGGAAACTCGACTGCATTATTTGTGGTAGTGGGGGACTGTGTTTGTGCTTTCCTCTGGTCAGCTCTGGTAAAAGTCAGATTTCTTTGTCTCAGATCTTCCTCTAGCCTTGTTCTTCTTTCGAGAGTTCCCTTGTGCTGCCTCAGTTGGATCTCCTTCACTTGACAGGGGGTGCCCAAGCAGCAATCCTCCACAGCTCTAGCCCAACTCCTACTTACCTGCCAGGTGAGATACTATGATCTTCACTGTTAGGGCAATCAGGATGTGGAATTCCCTGCCAGGGAAGGTGGTAATGGTGGACTCTGTAATTGGATTTAAAAAAGGAATGGATACATTTCTGAATGAAAAAGCTATCCAAGGTTATAATACTTAAAATATCAACATGGTTAATCCGGGGGTAACATGAGTTGTAGTAGTTAACTAGTCATAAAACATTATTCAGCAAGTATGTAGAATCATCACAACTTAAAACAGGTTGAACACGATGGGCAATTTGCCTCTTTTCAACCTCAAAAACTATATTACTATATGTTACTATATTACTATGTTACTGTAGTATACAGAACACCACAATGTAATGAGCAGTGATAGTGAGCACTGATGAGGATACTAGAACTGACACTGAGCAGCAAGATGCAGCACTGGACTATTAGTAATGTACTGTAGTATGCTGAGCACCACAATGCAGCACAAGACAATGAGCAGTGATACTGAGCACTGATGAGGATACTACTGAGAACTGACACTGAGCAGGAGAGACACACTACTAGTATTACTGAGCAGCAATAAGTAACCACTGATACTGAGCACTGATATTGAGATTTCCACTGAGAGAACATAGCCACGTCCTCTCCACTCTCTCTTCAATGCACGAGTAAAAATGGCGGCAACACGCAGCTCTTTATATGAAATCCGAATCTCGCGAGAATCCGACAGCGGGATGATGACATTTTCCCTTGTTCAGGTTTTCCGAGTCAGGCGGGAACAACCGAGCCTGCCTCGGACCAGTGTAAACCACGTGGAGTTCGTGGGGAATTCGGTTCTCGGAGAACCGAACCCGCTCCTCTCTACCTTATACCCATCAATTTTTTTATTTTCAATCTAAGCCCCTGCAGTTTTCTGTAAGCATCTGCTTCGCTATGATGATCAACAAGTCACAAGGGTAAACACTCAGGGCTTGAGGCGTAGATCTTAGGACCAGCTGCTACAAGCATGGCAGAGGTGTCACTATCACTGGTGACACCTAGAGAGGTGGCGAAGGAGATTGTAATGCAGTGCACGCAGATAAGCAGCGCAATGGTAAAAAGGAGGCATGGTTTCATAGGTAGGGGCGTGGCCTGGTGGCCTGAATCTACATTTTGTTGCTCCGGGTGTCCCGGGGGTTGGGGGCTGCACCCGGGGACTAGTGTGTGAGCGGTGCTGGCTCCTGCACAGTGACAGGACATGGCCACCCAGCATGACGCCTCCCTTCTTGACCATGCTGTAATTGCAGTCGCACTGCAGTTCAGCGTGATCATAAAAAATGGTGTAGCCTTCTGCTGGTGCAGACTGTATGTGCGCGCAGGAAGCCGCCACCATTTTTGTGATCACAGCGGCTGAATGTGATGTCATACAGCCGCTGTGACCACGCCCCCTGTGTCTCCTCCGTTGCAGACCCCATTTTGAAGCCTTGCCCCCGCACCGCTCCATCCCTGACTTGGAAATGGAGTGTTGCTGACCCCCCTCTCCCCCCCTGCCCCGATTGACAGGCAGAGGCGATCGCATTCTCTGCGGGGTGCCGCAGAAAATGCAGGCACATGCGTATGCTCTTAGCAATTTTTGCAGTTGGATCGCTTATTGTGATTGCAACCCAACCTGAATCAGGCCCTATTACCTATCACAATGCGCTGCGGGCAGTACAAAATTGGTTTAATATGGGAGAAAAACCCCCAGACCTGTGCTCCTTAACTGTACCTGATGGCTTGTGGAGCGGCTGCCCAGTAATCAGTGTCCACGCCAGTGCGCACACGGTCCACCCCCTACGGCCACGCTCCCCCTCATCAGCGGCCTCGTGATCCGGAAGGGCGGTGTGTGTGTGACTGACCTTAGGAAGAAACCGGAGCCTCCGCTGCAGTGATCCAGCAACCAGGGCACGGGAGTATACAGCGCCGCTGGGAGTGATGAAGCTGCAGTAAAGATGTCTATTAGACCTAGCCTGCTGCAGCCCTTGTAGATTCTCATAAAAAAAGTTCTTATTTTCTTGTCAAAATTAATAGCTAAGAATAGGCTGCCTGAGGCAGGCCCCTGTTAAGTGGCCTGCTACTGAAGGCACCAACTACAAACTGAGCTCCCTGTTCATGGAAGCGGGGTTATAGAGGAGAATGCGCTGAGCATCTTGGGAACAGTCAAAAGCTTTGAGCCGGTTGGTGCCTCAGATCAAGATCCTACTCTACACCCCAATGTGAATCCTTGTGGAGTCCAGTGTACCCCACAGAAGAAATTAATGTGTCACACCCATTGGCAGCAACCTTAGAGTAGCTGCTGACGGGCACAATTGAGAAAGGAAGGGGGGGGGGACATTTGAATCCAGCACATAGATGCAATTCAAATATGTAATTTGAACCTTCCTATTTTAAAATATAATGGATGAACCTCACCCTGTGAGAACAATCTTCATGATATAGAGATCTCATATGCAAAATAAGTATGAGTTGGGATAGGGCTGGGGAGGGTGGCTGCTCGGGCAAGCCCCTCCCCCGTCAAGTTAAGGAGATTCAACTGAGGAGGCACAAGGGAACTCTCGTCTGGGGACAACAACTGCAGGGAGACCACATCTTTTCAGATGAACATGGGAGGGCGGAAGGCTGCCTAATACTGAAGCACCATCAAATATCAAACCATATGCAATAACTAGTACAAGCATTCCTGGGGGAAGGTCTGCAGGAGACGAATTTGCATACGGTGATGTCATCCAAGCAGTGGGCCAAACTTGGCTGGAACCCTCATCTGCATATGAAAAGAGAAAAGGGTTATGCAGGGCATGGCGGCCTTTTGCGGCGCTTGGATGACCCCTAGTTCGCATTAAACACCTCCACCCTCCTTCGGTGTGGGGCTCATGTTGGCTATGCCCCAGCCCCTGAAGCATTCAAGCTGATTTCTTGCAGCAGCTGGGCACTGTAACAGCTCCAGAGCTGCTCTGTAAGGCAAATAAAAGGGTGTGGGCCCTGCAGCACTACCTGTAGTTCGCATTGTGCGTTGGAAGGCACAAAGTAAGCAGACGGGAGAAGTCAGGATAGTGCGCAAGGGCATAGAAGGGAGCGGCTCAAGAAAAGAGAAGTGGAAACAGACAGCAAACTAGGCTGGAGAGAGACCTGAGACAAAGAGATCTGAATTATACGAGAGTCGACCAGAAGACGGATTTGCATACGGTGATGTCATCCAAGCAGTGGGCCAAAGTTGGCTGGAACCCTCATCTGCATATGAAAAGAGAAAAGGGGCATGCAGGGCATGGCGGCCTTTTGCGGTGCTTGGATGACCCCTAGTTCGCATTAAACACCCCCACCCTCCTTTGGTGTGGGGCTCATGTTGGCCATGCCCCATCCCCTGAAGCATTCAAGCTGATTTCTTGCAGCAGCTGGGCACTGTAACAGCTCCAGAGCTGTTCTGTAAGGCAAGTAAAAGGGTGTGGGCCCTGCAGCACCACCTGTAGTTCGCATTGTGCGTTGGAAGGCACAAAGTAAGCAGACGGGAGGAGAAGTCAGGACAGGATAGTGCGCAAGGGCATCCTTTTCTCTTAGTCCGTAGAGGATGCTGGGGTCACATTAAGAACCATGGGGTATAGACGGGATCCGCAAGAGACATGGGCACTTTAATACTTTCAAAGGGTGTGAACTGGCTCCTCCCTCTATGCCCCTCCTCCAGACTCCAGTTATAGGAACTGTGCCCAGGGAGACGGACATTTCGAGGAAAGGATTTATTGTTAAACTAAGGTGAGCATCTTACCAGCTCACACCTTAAGCATGCCGCAGAACGTGGCATTCAACAGAACACAAGCCAACGGCATGAACAATTGCAGCAAAAAGCTGACCAGAACCATAACACAACATGTGTATAACCACAAGTAATAACTGCAGACACAGTATGGACTGGGACGGGTGCCCAGCATCCTCTACGGACTAAGAGAAAAGGATTTACCGGTAGGTATTAAAATCCTATTTTCTCATACGACCTAGAGGATGCTGGGGTCACATTAAGAACCATGGGGTTATACCAAAGCTCTTGAACGGGTGGGAGAGTGCGTACGACTCTGCAGCACCGAATGACCCAACTTGAGGTTATCATCAGCCAAGGTATCAAACTTGTAAAACTTAGCAAAAGTGTTTACTAAATAGCTGCTCGGCAAAGTTGCAATGCCGAGACTCCCCGACCAGCTGCCCAGGATGAACCCACCTTTCTAGTAGAATGGGTCTTCACCTAATTCAGTAACGGCAATCCTGCCGTGGATTGAGCATGCTGAATCTTACCACAGATCCAGCGCATAATGGTCTACATGGAAGCAGGACACCCAATCCTGTTGGGAGCATACAGGACAAACAGAGCCTCTGTTTTCCTAATCTGAACCGTTCTGGTGACATAAATTTTCAAAGTTCTGACCACAGCCAGAGACTTTGACTTAACGAAGGTGTCAGTGGCCAAAGGCACCATGTGGAAAGATGAACCACCTTCGGCAGAAATTGTTGACGTGTCCTTAATTCTGCTCTATCTTCATGAAAGATCAAATAAAGGCTCTTGTGATACTGCATGGTTTGTACTGTTTTCCATGTGCTCCCAGATCTTTCAAGCAAGTAGCATGGTCAAGAAAGTTCTGTTTGAAAAGAAACAAACATTTACTGTCATTGTTATGCAAATAAACTTACATTAAAGCTAACAAGAAAGCACACTCGTTCTGTCTTTAAACTGATAAAAGAAACCCCAATAATATGGGCATACCTCCCAACTTTGTCGGCTCGCATAGAGGGACACACGCGCGGCGAAGTCGCGCGCGCTCCCAAAAAGGGCGTGGCCTAAGTAAAAGGGGGTGTGGCTTCGCGGGAGGACCCGCGATCGCGAGTCACGCCCCCGTTTTCGGCACTGAGGGGGCATGCCCAGCGCTCTGTGAGCCGCTGGCATGCCACCTCTCCCTCTGACTTCAGTGAATAGACGCTGTGCGCATGCGCACAGCGTCTATTCACCGCTGCTCTGCTAAGCAGGGCAGCGACAGACAGAGCCTCCCAACTGTCCTCCCCACCGCGGGACACTGCGGCCCGCAGGTGGGACAGCGGGACAGTCCCCAAAAAACGGGACTGTCCCGCGAAAATCGGGACAGTTGGGAGGTATGATATGGGGCATGCAAAAATTGAGATAAAACTCAGTTTTGCTCCTCTCCACGGAAATCTTTAATAAAAGGCGAAATATTTGTTAGTTCTGAAGAGAAACCAGAGCATGACCAAGATTCCACCTGTCGCCTGAGTGCCATGCCAGCAGTTCTCATTCAGCCAGGGCCGGCGCTACCACTAGGCAGCTTTAGGCAGCTGCCTATGGGCGGCGACCACTGGAGGGCGGCACTGCTTAGTGAACGAAAGTGAAAGAGAACACTTTTTTATCATGTGCCTCAGCAGAAACAGAGGAGCTGCTCGTGTGCGCCCAACACGTCTGTCTGACTCTGCCTTCAAAAGTGAGTTGACTGACTGTGTGCCTACTTCTGCAACCCTGCCGTGCCGCCGCCCCCCCACCTCTGCGATCATAACACATTCCACTATGTTATGTGGGCTATGTGCAGCCTGCTGCCGCCTGTGCTCCTGAGTCCGGGGTCCCGGGTCCCACAGTATCAGCCTATCACTGACTACCCGCCGCTCCCCCACGGGATGGTCTCCCGCGTCCCCCCCCATCACCCCTGCATTTGGGCACAGGGCACATGAAGGAGAGTCACCCGCTGGCCTGGTCCGCTCCGCATCACTGACTACCCGCCGCTCCCCCACGCGATGGTCTCCCGCGCCGCGTCCCCCCCCCCATCACCCCTGCATTTGGGCACAGGGCACATGAAGGAGAGTCACCCGCTGGCCTGGTCCGCACTGCTGCCGCATCGGGCGCCGCCTCTCCCTACAATCCAGTGCAAATTGTTATCCGCGCTACCCCCCCAATCCCGCGACCGGCTCCCGCATCAGTACCTGCTGCTGCCTCTTTTTGTGACAAGCGCCCCCACAGCTATTAGGCTCCCGCTGCACACCCCCCCCCCCCCTCCCCTCCTGTTAGCTTTAATGTAAGTTTATTTGCATAACAATGACAGTAAATGTTTGTTTCTTTTCAAACAGAACTTTCTTGACCATGCTACTTGCTTGAAAGATCTGGGAGCACATGGAATACAGTACAAACCATGCTTATAGCAAGGAGAAGCCAGGTGAGAAATCTGCTTTCATTCAAATTGGGCGCTCACTTTGATCTGAATGAGGACTGCTGGCACAGCACTCAGGCGACAGGTGGAATCTTGGTCATGCTCTGGTTTCTCTTCAGAACGAACAAATCTTTCGCCTTTTATTAAAGATTATCCGTGGAGAGGAGCAAAACTGAGTTTTATCTCAATTTTTGCATGCCCCATATTATTGGGGTTTCTTTTATCAGTTTAAAGACAGAACGAGTGTGCTTTCTTGTTAGCTTTAATGTAAGTTTATTTGCATAACAATGACAATAAATGTCTGTTTCTTTTCAAGCAGAACTTTCTTGACCATACTAATTGCTTGAAAGATCTGGGAGCACATGGAAAAGAGTACAAACCATGTTTATAGCAAGGGGAAGCCTGGTGACAAATCTGCTTTCTTTCTTTCAAATTGGGTGCTCACTTTGAGCTGAATGAGGACTGCTGGCATGGCACTCAGGCGACAGGTGGAATCTTGGTCATGCTCTGGTTTCTCTTCAGAACGAACAAATCTTTCGCCTTTTACTAAAGATTTCCGTGGAGAGGAGCAAAACTGAGTTTTATCTCAATTTTTGCATGCCCCATCTTATTGGGGTTTTATTTTATCTGTTTAAAGATAGAACGAGTGTGCTTTAATGTAAGCTCATTTGCATAGAAATTACAGTAAATGTTTGTTTCTTTTCAAACAGAACTTTCTTGACCACACTAATTGCTTGAAAGATCTGGGAGCACATGGAAAAGAGTACAAACCATGTTTATAGCAAGGGGAAGCCTGGTGAGAAATCTGCTTTCTTTCATTCAAATTGGGTGCTCACTTTCAGCTGAATGAGAACTGCTGGCATGGCACTCAGGCGACAGGTGGAATCTTGGTCATGCTCTGGTTTCTCTTCAGAACTAACAAATATTTCGCCTTTTATTAAAGATTTCCGTGGAGAGGAGCAAAACTGAGTTTTATCTCAATTTTTGCATGCCCCATATCATACCTCCCAACTGTCCCGATTTTCGCGGGACAGTCCCGTTTTTTGGGGACTGTCCCGCTGTCCCACCTGCGGGCCGCAGTGTCCCGCGGTGGGGAGGACAATTGGGAGGCTCTGTCTGTCGCTGCCCTGCTTAGCAGAGCAGCGGTGAATAGACGCTGTGCGCATGCGCACAGCGTCTATTCACTGAAGTCAGAGGGAGAGGTGGCATGCCAGCGGCTCACAAAGCGCTGGGCATGCCCCCTCAGTGCCGAAAACGGGGGCGTGACTCGCGATCGCGGGTCCTCCCGCGAAGCCACGCCCCCTTTTACTTAGGCCACGCCCTTTTGGGAGCGCGCGCGACTTCGCCGCGCGTGTGTCCCTCTTTGCGAGCCGACAAAGTTGGGAGGTATGCACATATTATTGGGGTTTCTTTTATCAGTTTAAAGACAGAACGAGTGTGCTTTCTTGTTAGCTTTAATGTAAGTTTATTTGCATAACAATGACAGTAAATGTTTGTTTCTTTTCAAACAGAACTTTCTTGACCATGCTACTTGCTTGAAAGATCTTGGAGCACATGGAAAACAGTACAAACCATGCAGTATCACAAGAGCCTTTATTTGATCTTTCATGAAGATAGAGCAGAATTGAGGACACGTCAACAATTTCTGCCGAAGGTGGTTCATCTTTCCACATGGTGCCTTTGGCCACTGACACCTTCGTTGAGTCAAAGTCTCTGGCTGTGGTCAGAACTTTGAAAATTTATGTCACCAGAACGGTTCAGATTAGGAAAACAGAGGCTCTGTTTGTCCTGTATGCTCCCAACAGGATTGGGTGTCCTGCTTCCATGCAGACCATTATGCGCTGGATCTGTGGTAAGATTCAGCATGCTCATTCCACGGCAGGATTGCCGTTACTGATTTAGGTGAAGACCCATTCTACTAGAAAGGTGGGTTCATCCTGGGCAGCTGGTCGGGGAGTCTCGGCATTGCAACTTTGCCGAGCAGCTATTTAGTAAACACTTTTGCTAAGTTTTACAAGTTTGATACCTTGGCCGATGATAACCTCAAGTTGGGTCATTCGGTGCTGCAGAGTCGTACGCACTCTTCCACCCGTTCAAGAGCTTTGGTATAACCCCATGGTTCTTAATGTGACCCCAGCATCCTCTAGGTCGTATGAGAAAATAGGATTTTAATACCTACCGGTAAATCCTTTTCTCTTAGTCTGTAGAGGATGCTGGGCACCCGTCCCAGTCCATACTGTGTCTGCATTTATTACTTGTGGTTATACACATGTTGTGTTATGGTTCTGGTCAGCTTTTTGCTGCAATTGTTCATGCCGTTGGCTTGTGTTCTGTTGAATGCCATGTTCTGCGGCATGCTTAAGGTGTGAGCTGGTAAGATGCTCACCTTAGTTTAACAATAAATCCTTTCCTCGAAATGTCCGTCTCCCTGGGCACAGTTCCTATAACTGGAGTCTGGAGGAGGGGCATAGAGGGAGGAGCCAGTTCACACCCTTTGATAGTCTTAAAGTGCCCATGTCTCTTGCGGATCCCGTCTATACCCCATGGTTCTTAATGTGACCCCAGCATCCTCTACGGACTAAGAGAAAAGGATGCCCTTGCGCACTATCCTGACTTCTCCTCCCGTCTGCTTACTTTGTGCCTTCCAACGCACAATGCAAACTACAGGTGGTGCTGCAGGGCCCACACCCTTTTACTTGCCTTACAGAACAGCTCTGGAGCTGTTACAGTGCCCAGCTGCTGCCAGAAATCAGCTTGAATGCTTCAGGGGATGGGGCATGGCCAACATGAGCCCCACACCAAAGGAGGGTGGGGGTGTTTAATGAGAACTAGGGGTCATCCAAGCACTGCAAAAGGCCGCCATGCCCTGCACGCCCCTTTTCTCTTTTCATATGCAGATGAGGGTTCCAGCCAACTTTGGCCCACTGCTTGGATAACATCACTGTATGCAAATCCGTCTGCTGCAGACCTTCCCCCAGGAATGCTTGTACTAGATGTTGCATATGGTTTGATATTTGATGGTGCTTCAGTATTAGGCAGCCTTCCGCCCTCCCATGTTCATCTGAAAAGATGTGGTCTCCCTGCAGTTGTTGTCCCCAGACGAGAGTTCCCTTGTGCTTCCTCAGTTGAATCTCCTTAACTTGACGGGGGAGGGGCTGCCCGAGCAGCCACCCTCCCCAGCCCTATCCCAACTCATACTTATTTTGCATATGAGATCTCTTGATCATGAAGATTGTTCTCACAGGGTGAGGTTCATCCATTATATTTTAAAATAGGAAGGTACAAATTACATATTTGAATTGCATTTATGTGCTGGATTCAAATGTCCCCCCCCCCCCTTCCATTCTCAATTGTGCCCGTCAGCAGCTATTCTAAGGTTGCTGCCAATGGGTGTGACACATTAATTTCTTCTGTGGGGTACACTGGACTCCACAAGGATTCACATTGGGGTGTAGAGTAGGATCTTGATCTGAGGCACCAACCGGCTCAAAGCTTTTGACTGTTCCCAAGATGCTCAGTGCATTCTCCTCTATAACCCCGCTTCCATGAACAGGGAGCTCAGTTTGTAGTTGGTGCCTTCAGTAGCAGGCCACTTAACAGGGGCCTGCCTCAGGCAGCCTATTCTTAGCTATAAATTTTGACAAGAAAAGAAGAACTTGTTTTATGAGAATCTACAAGGGCTGCAGCAGGCTAGGTCTAATAGACATCTTTACTGCAGCTTCATCACTCCCAGCGGCGCTGTATACTCCCATGCCCTGGTTGCTGGGTCACTGCAGCGGAGGCTCCGGTTTCATCCTAAGGTCAGTCACACACACACCACCCTTCCGGATCACGAGGCCGCTGATGAAGGGGAGCGTGGCCGTAGGGGGTGGACCGTGTGCGCACAAGCGTGGACACTGATTACTGGGCAGCCGCTCCACTAGCCACCAGGTACAGTTAAGGAGCACAGGTCTGGGGGTTTTTCTCCTATATTAACCCAATTTTGTACTGCCCGCAGCGCATTGTGATAGGTATTAGGGCCTGATTCAGGTTGGATTGCAATCACAATAAGCGATCCAACTGCAAAAATTGCTAAGAGCATACGCATGTGCCTGCATTTTCTGCGGCACCCCGCAGAGAATGCGATCGCCTCTGCCTGTCAATCGAGGCGGGGGGGGGGGATAGGTGGGTCAGCAACACTCCATTTCCAAGTCAGGGATGGAGCGGTGCGGGGGCAAGGCTTCAAAATGGGGTCTGCAACGGAGGAGACACAGGGGGCGTGGTCACAGCGGCTGTATGACATCACATTCAGCCGCTGTGATCACAAAAATGGTGGCGGCTTCCTGCGCGCACATACAGTCTGCACCAGCAGGAGGCTACACCATTTTTTATGATCACGCTGAACTGCAGTGCGACTGCAATTACAGCATGGTCAAGAAGGGAGGCGTCATGCTGGGTGGCCATGCCCTTTCACTGTGCAGGAGCCAGCACCGCTCACACACTAGTCCCCGGGTGCAGCCCCCAACCCCCGGGACACCCGGAGCAACAAAATGTAGATTCAGGCCACCAGGCCATGCCCCTACCTATGAAACCATGCCTCCTTTTTACCATTGCGCTGCTTATCTGCGCGCACTGCATTACAATCTCCCTCGCCACCTCTCTGGGTGTCACCAGTGATAGTGACACCTCTGCCATGCTTGTAGCAGCTGGTCCTAAGATCTACGCCTCAAGCCCTGAGTGTTTGCCCTTGTGACTTGTTGATCATCATAGCGAAGCAGATGCTTACAGAAAACTGCAGGGGCTTAGATTGAAAATATAAAAATTGATAGGTATAAGGTAGAGAGGAGCGGGTTCGGTTCTCCGAGAACCGAATTCCCCACGAACTCCACGTTGTTTACACTGGTCCGAGGCAGGCTCGGTTGTTCCCGCCTGACTCGGAAAACCTGAACAAGGGAAAATGTCATCATCCCGCTGTCGGATTCTCGCGAGATTCGGATTCCATATAAAGAGCTGCGCGTTGCCGCCATTTTTACTCGTGCATTGAAGATAGAGCGGAATGGACGTGGCTATGTTCTCTCAGTGGAATTCTCAATATCAGTGCTCAGTATCAGTGGTTACTTATTGCTGCTCAGTAATACTAGTAGTGTGTCTCTCCTGCTCAGTGTCAGTTCTCAGTAGTATCCTCATCAGTGCTCAGTATCACTGCTCATTGTCTTGTGCTGCATTGTGGTGCTCAGCATACTACAGTACATTACTAATAGTCCAGTGCTGCATCTTGCTGCTCAGTGTCAGTTCTAGTATCCTCATCAGTGCTCACTATCACTGTTTATTGCATTTTGGTTTTCTGTATACTACAGTAACATAGTAATATAGTAACATATAGTAACATAGTTTTTGAGGTTGAATAGAGGCAAATTGCCCATCGTGTTCAACCTGTTTTAAGTTGTGATGATTCTACATACTTGCTGAATAATGTTTTATGACTAGTTAGCTACTATAACTCATGTTACCCCCGGATTAACCATGTTGATATTTTAAGTATTATAACCTTGGATAGCTTTTTCATTCAGAAATGTATCCATTCCTTTTTTAAATCCAATTACAGAGTCCGCCATTACCACCTTCCCTGGCAGGGAATTCCACATCCTGATTGCCCTAACAGTGAAGATCATAGTATCTCACCTGGCAGGTAAGTAGGAGTTCGGCTAGAGCTGTGGAGGATTGCTGCTCCGGGCACCCCCTGTCAAGTGAAGGAGATCCAACTGAGGCAGCACAAGGGAACTCTCGAAAGAAGAACAAGGCTAGAGGAAGATCTGAGACAAAGAAATCTGACTTTTACCAGAGCTAACCAGAGGAAAGCACAAACACAGTCCCCCACTACCACAAATAATGCAGTCGAGTTTCCCACATTTGGGGAAATCACAGGGGTCAGCATACCCAGAATGCAATGAATGAACCTCACCCTGGGAGAACAATCTTCATGACCATGGTATCTCCTATGCAAAATAAGTATGATTTGGGATAGGGCTGGGGAGGGCCGCTGCTCAGGCACATCTCTGTCAAGTAAAGGAGATTCAACTGAGGCAGCACAAGGGAACTCTCATCTGGGGACAACAACTGCAGGGAGAACACATATTTTCAGATGAAAATCTTGGTCATGCTCTGGTTTCTCTTCAGAACGAACAAATCTTTCGCCTTTTACTAAAGATTTCCGTGGAGAGGAGCAAAACTGAGTTTTACCTCAATTTTTGCATGCCCCATCTTTTTGGGGTTTCTTTTATCGGTTTAAAGATAGAATGAGTGTGCTTTAATGAAAGCTCATTTGCATAGAAATTACAGTAAATGTTTGTTTCTTTTCAAAGAGAACTTTCTTGACCATGCTACTTGCTTGAAAGATCTGGGAGCACATGGAATACAGTACAAACCATGCTTATAGCAAGGAGAAGCCAGGTGAGAAATCTGCTTTCTTTCAAATTGGGCGCTCACTTTGATCTGAATGAGGACTGCTGGCATGGCACTCAGGCGACAGGTGGAATCTTGGTCATGGTCTGGTTTTTCTTCAGAATGAGCAAATCTTTCGCCTTTTATTAAAGATTTCCGTGGAGAGGAGCAAAACTGAGTTTTATCTCAATTTTTGCATGCCCCATATTATTGGGGTTTCTTTTATCAGTTTAAAGACAGAACGAGTGTGCTTTCTTGTTAGCTTTAATGTAAGTTTATTTGTATAACAATGACAGTAAATGTCTGTTTCTTTTCAAGCAGAACTTTCTTGACCATACTAATTGCTTGAAAGATCTGGGAGCACATGGAAAAGAGTACAAACCATGCTTATAGCAAGGGGAAGCCTGGTGAGAAATCTGCTTTCTTTCTTTCAAATTGGGTGCTCACTTTGAGCTGAATGAGGACTGCTGGCATGGCACTCAGGCGACAGGTGGAATCTTGGTCATGCTCTGGTTTCTCTTCAGAACGAACAAATCTTTGCCTTTTACTAAAGATTTCCGTGGAGAGGAGCAAAACTGAGTTTTATCTCAAATTTTGCATGCCCCATCTTATTGGGGTTTTATTTTATCGGTTTAAAGATAGAACGAGTGTGCTTTAATGTAAGCTCATTTGCATAGAAATGACAGTAAATGTTTGTTTCTTTTCAAACAGAACTTTCTTGACTATACTAATTGCTTGAAAGATCTGGGAACACATGGAAAAGAGTACAAACCATGTTTATAGCTAGGGGAAGCCTGGTGAGAAATCTGCTTTCTTTCTTTCAAATTGGGTGCTCACTTTGAGCTGAATGAGAACTGCTGGCATGGCACTCAGGCGACAGGTGGAATCTTGGTCATGCTCTGGTTTCTCTTCAGAACGAACAAATCTTTCGCCTTTTACTAAAGATTTCCGTGGAGAGGAGCAAAACTGAGTTTTATCTCATTTTTTCCTTGCCCCATCTTATTGGGGTTTTATTTTATCTGTTTAAAGATAGAACGAGTGTGCTTTAATGTAAGCTCATTTGCATAGAAATTACAGTAAATGTTTGTTTCTTTTCAAACAGAACTTTCTTGACCACACTAATTGCTTGAAAGATCTGGGAGCACATGGAAAAGAGTACAAACCATGTTTATAGCAAGGGGAAGCCTGGTGAGAAATCTGCTTTCTTTCATTCAAATTGGGTGCTCACTTTCAGCTGAATGCAGGGCCGGTGCAAGGTTCCTCGGCACCCTAGGCAAATCTTCATCGCCCCCCCCCCCCCCCAATGCCCGGCCTCTCAGGTGAAACAGTGCGTAGGTAGCGTCTTCTAAGCTCCTTTTAAGCTTTATAAATATATACAATATACTCCTGTACTTGTGCGCAGCACTTGCGCAGAAATAGCTTAACAACGTTTCGGATGCTTTGATATTGAATCTTTAATATTGGATGTTTTGTCAAAAGATGCAACATTAAAGCATCTGAAAAGTTGATAAGCTACAGTTGTATTTCCGCATATGTGCATACTGTACTTCTTTGAAACATGTGGAGTGCCACCCATAAATACAGGAGTGCCACCCATAAATACATATATATATAGTATATACATACATAATAATTTTGACACATCCTCCAACACCGCTACACCAGTTCCCCAGTCCCCCCCAAGCCCTAGATGCTTGTACAAAGTTAAAAAAAAAAACCTCTGCAGGGTGGTGTGTTTATTAAATGTGACGTTTCAGGGACCGTATCCCCTATCTTGAAGAAGGGGAACGGTCCCCAAATGTCACATTTAATAAACAACACACCCTGCACAGGGTTTTTTTTCCACTTTGTACAAGCCTCTGAGTGCCGCCAGCTATTTGGATACCATATGCATGTGAGCATGTACCCTTATGGAGTGACAGAGGAAACAGGTTACTATATATATATATATATATATATATATATATAGTGGAAAGGAAATCAGCGGCACTCAGCAGACTGTTGTAAAGTAAAAAAGTCTTTAATCCGGTCCATATATATATATCTAAAAAGATCTATCAAGATAGATGTACTGTGTTTATACATAGATGGATATACTGTGTTGTGTGTATATGTGTGTATATATGTGTATATATATATATATATACACACACACACGTGTATATTACTGTGGCCGTTTATTGTGGCCACCTACAGACAGCTGCCACCTCTCAGGCACTAGAGAGGCGCAGCTGCTGCAGAACCTATTGCCTTTCACATAAATTAAATAAGAAGAGGCAGAGGGGGGGGAAGAAGTGAACCTAGCTACAAGATGCAGGAGGGGGGGGGGGGAGCAGCGGGAGCCTAATAGCTGTGGGGGAGCTGGTAATAAGAAGAGGCAGAGGGGGGGGGGGGGGAAAGAAGTGAACCTAGCTACAAGATGCAGGAGGGGGGGGGGAGCAACGGGAGCCTAATAGCTGTGGGGGAGCTGGTAATTAGAAGAGGCAGAGGTGGGGGGGGAGAAGTGAACATAGCTACAAGATGCAGAAGGGGGGGGAGAAGTGAACATAGCTACAAGATGCAGAAGGGGGGGGAGAAGTGAACAAAGCTACAAGATGCAGAAGGGGGGGGGGAAGTGAACAAAGCTACAAGATGCAGGAGGGGAGGGGGGGGGGGTGCAGCGGGAGCCTAATAGCTGTGGGGGCGCTTGTCACAAAAAGAGGCAGCAGCAGGTACTGATGCGGGAGCCGGTCGCGGGATTGGGGGGGTAGCGCGGATAACAATTTGCACTGGATTGTAGGGAGAGACGGCGCCCGATGCGGCAGCAGTGCGGACCAGGCCAGCGGGTGACTCTCCTTCATGTGCCCTGTGCCCAAATGCAGGGGTGATGGGGGGGGGGGACGCGGCGCGGGAGACCATCGCGTGGGGGAGCGGCGGGTAGTCAGTGATGCGGAGCGGACCAGGCCAGCGGGTGACTCTCCTTCATGTGCCCTGTGCCCAAATGCAGGGGTGATGGGGGGGGACGCGGGAGACCATCGCGTGGGGGAGCGGCGGGTAGTCAGTGATAGGCTGATACTGTGGGACCCGGGACCCCGGACTCAGGAGCACAGGCGGCAGCAGGCTGCACATAGCCCACATAACATAGTGGAATGTGTTATGATCGCAGAGGTGGGGGGGCGGCGGCACGGCAGGGTTGCAGAAGTAGGCACACAGTCAGTCAACTCACTTTTGAAGGCAGAGTCAGACAGACGTGGTGGGCGCACACGAGCAGCTCCTCTGTTTCTGCTGAGGCACATGATAAAAAAGTGTTCTCTTTCACTTTCGTTCACTAAGCAGTGCCGCCCTCCAGTGGTCGCCGCCCATAGGCAGCTGCCTAAAGCTGCCTAGTGGTAGCGCCGGCCCTGGCTGAATGAGAACTGCTGGCATGGCACTCAGGCGACAGGTGGAATCTTGGTCATGCTCTGGTTTCTCTTCAGAACTAACAAATATTTCGCCTTTTATTAAAGATTTCCGTGGAGAGGAGCAAAACTGAGTTTTATCTCAATTTTTGCATGCCCCATATCATACCTCCCAACTGTCCCGATTTTCGCGGGACAGTCCCGTTTTTTGGGGACTGTCCCGCTGTCCCACCTGCGGGCCGCAGTGTCCCGCGGTGGGGAGGACAGTTGGGAGGCTCTGTCTGTCGCTGCCCTGCTTAGCAGAGCAGCGGTGAATAGACGCTGTGCGCATGCGCACAGCGTCTATTCACTGAAGTCAGAGGGAGAGGTGGCATGCCAGCGGCTCACAGAGCGCTGGGCATGCCCCCTCAGTGCCGAAAACGGGGGCGTGACTCGCGATCGCGGTTCCTCGCGCGAAGCCACACCCCCTTTTACTTAGGCCACGCCCTTTTTGGGAGCGCGCGCGACTTCGCCACGCGTGTGTCCCTCTATGCGAGCCGACAAAGTTGGGAGGTATGCCCATATTATTGGGGTTTCTTTTATCAGTTTAAAGACAGAACGAGTGTGCTTTCTTGTTAGCTTTAATGTAAGTTTATTTGCATAACAATGACAGTAAATGTTTGTTTCTTTTCAAACAGAACTTTCTTGACCATGCTACTTGCTTGAAAGATCTGGGAGCACATGGAAAACAGTACAAACCATGCAGTATCACAAGAGCCTTTATTTGATCTTTCATGAAGATAGAGCAGAATTGAGGACACGTCAACAATTTCTGCCGAAGGTGGTTCATCTTTCCACATGGTGCCTTTGGCCACTGACACCTTCGTTGAGTCAAAGTCTCTGGCTGTGGTCAGAACTTTGAAAATTTATGTCACCAGAACGGTTCAGATTAGGAAAACAGAGGCTCTGTTTGTCCTGTATGCTCCCAACAGGATTGGGTGTCCTGCTTCCATGCAGACCATTATGCGCTGGATCTGTGGTAAGATTCAGCATGCTCATTCCACGGCAGGATTGCCGTTACTGAATTAGGTGAAGACCCATTCTACTAGAAAGGTGGGTTCATCCTGGGCAGCTGGTCGGGGAGTCTCGGCATTGCAACTTTGCCGAGCAGCTATTTAGTAAACACTTTTGCTAAGTTTTACAAGTTTGATACCTTGGCCGATGATAACCTCAAGGTGGGTCATTCGGTGCTGCAGAGTCGTACGCACTCTTCCACCCGTTCAAGAGCTTTGGTATAACCCCATGGTTCTTAATGTGACCCCAGCATCCTCTAGGTCGTATGAGAAAATAGGATTTTAATACCTACCGGTAAATCCTTTTCTCTTAGTCTGTAGAGGATGCTGGGCACCCGTCCCAGTCCATACTGTGTCTGCAGTTATTACTTGTGGTTATACACATGTTGTGTTATGGTTCTGGTCAGCTTTTTGCTGCAATTGTTCATGCCGTTGGCTTGTGTTCTGTTGAATGCCACGTTCTGCGGCATGCTTAAGGTGTGAGCTGGTAAGATGCTCACCTTAGTTTAACAATAAATCCTTTCCTCGAAATGTCCGTCTCCCTGGGCACAGTTCCTATAACAGGAGTCTGGAGGAGGGGCATAGAGGGAGGAGCCAGTTCACACCCTTTGATAGTCTTAAAGTGCCCATGTCTCTTGCGGATCCCGTCTATACCCCATGGTTCTTAATGTGACCCCAGCATCCTCTACGGACTAAGAGAAAAGGATGCCCTTGCGCACTATCCTGACTTCTCCTCCCGTCTGCTTACTTTGTGCCTTCCAACGCACAATGCGAACTACAGGTGGTGCTGTAGGGCCCACACCCTTTTACTTGCCTTACAGAACAGCTCTGGAGCTGTTACAGTGCCCAGCTGCTGCAAGAAATCAGCTTGAATGCTTCAGGGGATGGGGCATGGCCAACATGAGCCCCACACCAAAGGAGGGTGGGGGTGTTTAATGAGAACTAGGGGTCATCCAAGCACTGCAAAAGGCCGCCATGCCCTGCACGCCCCTTTTCTCTTTTCATATGCAGATGAGGGTTCCAGCCAACTTTGGCCCACTGCTTGGATAACATCACTGTATGCAAATCCGTCTGCTGCAGACCTTCCCCCAGGAATGCTTGTACTAGATGTTGCATATGGTTTGATATTTGATGGTGCTTCAGTATTAGGCAGCCTTCCGCCCTCCCATGTTCATCTGAAAAGATGTGGTCTCCCTGCAGTTGTTGTCCCCAGACGAGAGTTCCCTTGTGCTTCCTCAGTTGAATCTCCTTAACTTGACGGGGGAGGGGCTGCCAGAGCAGACACCCTCCCCAGCCCTATCCCAACTCATACTTATTTTGCATATGAGATTTCTTGATCATGAAGATTGTTCTCACAGGGTGAGGTTCATCCATTATATTTTAAAATAGGAAGGTACAAATTACATATTTGAATTGCATTTATGTGCTGGATTCAAATGTCCCCCCCCCCCCCCCTTCCATTCTCAATTGTGCCCGTCAGCAGCTATTCTAAGGTTGCTGCCAATGGGTGTGACACATTTATTTCTTCTGTGGGGTACACTGGACTCCACAAGGATTCACATTGGGGTGTAGAGTAGGATCTTGATCTGAGGCACCAACCGGCTCAAAGCTTTTGACTGTTCCCAAGATGCTCAGTGCATTCTCCTCTATAACCCCGCTTCCATGAACAGGGAGCTCAGTTTGTAGTTGGTGCCTTCAGTAGCAGGCCACTTAACAGGGGCCTGCCTCAGGCAGCCTATTCTTAGCTATAAATTTTGACAAGAAAAGAAGAACTTTTTTTATGAGAATCTACAAGGGCTGCAGCAGGCTAGGTCTAATAGACATCTTTACTGCAGCTTCATCACTCCCAGCGGCGCTGTATACTCCCGTGCCCCGGTTGCTGGGTCACTGCAGCGGAGGCTCCGCTTTCATCCTAAGGTCAGTCACACACACACCACCCTTCCGGATCACGAGGCCGCTGATGAAGGGGAGCGTGGCCGTAGGGGGTGGACCGTGTGCGCACTGGCGTGGACACTGATTACTGGGCAGCCGCTCCACTAGCCACCAGGAACAGTTAAGGAGCACAGGTCTGGGGGTTTTTCTCCTATATTAACCCAATTTTGTACTGCCCGCAGCGCATTGTGATAGGTAATAGGGCCTGATTCAGGTTGGATTGCAATCACAATAAGCGATCCAACTGCAAAAATTGCTAAGAGCATACGCATGTGCCTGCATTTTCTGCGGCACCCCGCAGAGAATGCGATCGCCTCTGCCTGTCAATCAGGGCGGGGGGGGGGGGGGGGGATAGGTGGGTCAGCAACACTCCATTTCCAAGTCAGGGATGGAGCGGTGCGGGTGCAAGGCTTCAAAATGGGGTCTGCAACGGAGGAGACACAGGGGGCGTGGTCACAGCGGCTGTATGACATCACATTCAGCCGCTGTGATCACAAAAATGGTGGCGGCTTCCTGCGCGCACATACAGTCTGCACCAGCAGGAGGCTACACCATTTTTTATGATCACGCTGAACTGCAGTGCGACTGCAATTACAGCATGGTCAAGAAGGGAGGCGTCATGCTGGGTGGCCATGCCTTTTCACTGTGCAGGAGCCAGCACCGCTCACACACTAGTCCCCGGGTGCAGCCCCCAACCCCCGGGACACCCGGAGCAACAAAATGTAGATTCAGGCCACCAGGCCACGCCCCTACCTATGAAACCATGCCTCCTTTTTACCATTGCGCTGCTTATCTGCGCGCACTGCATTACAATCTCCCTCGCCACCTCTCTGGGTGTCACCAGTAATAGTGACACCTCTGCCATGCTTGTAGCAGCTGGTCCTAAGATCTACGCCTCAAGCCCTGAGTGTTTGCCCTTGTGACTTGTTGATCATCATAGCGAAGCAGATGCTTACAGAAAACTGCAGGGGCTTAGATTGAAAATAAAAAAATTGATGGGTATAAGGTAGAGAGGAGCGGGTTCGGTTCTCCGAGAACCGAATTCCCCACGAACTCCACGTGGTTTACACTGGTCCGAGGCAGGCTCGGTTGTTCCCGCCTGACTCGGAAAACCTGAACAAGGGAAAATGTCATCATCCCGCTGTCGGATTCTCGCGAGATTCGGATTCCATATAAAGAGCTGTGCGTTGCCGACATTTTTACTCGTGCATTGAAGAGAGAGCGGAATGGACGTGGCTATGTTCTCTCAGTGGAAATCTCAATATCAGTGCTCAGTATCAGTGGTTACTTATTGCTGCTGAGTAATACTAGTAGTGTGTCTCTCCTGCTCAGTGTCAGTTCTCAGTAGTATCCTCATCAGTGCTCAGTATCACTGCTCATTGTCTTGTGCTGCATTGTGGTGCTCAGCATACTACAGTACATTACTAATAGTCCAGTGCTGCATCTTGCTGCTCAGTGTCAGTTCTAGTATCCTCATCAGTGCTCACTATCACTGTTCATTGAATTTTGGTTTTCTGTATACTACAGTAACATAGTAATATAGTAACATATAGTAACATAGTTTTTGAGGTTGAATAGAGGCAAATTGCCCATCGTGTTCAACCTGTTTTAAGTTGTGATGATTCTACATACTTGCTGAATAATGTTTTATGACTAGTTAGCTACTATAACTCATGTTACCCCCGGATTAACCATGTTGATATTTTAAGTATTATAACCTTGGATAGCTTTTTCATTCAGAAATGTATCCATTCCTTTTTTAAATCCAATTACAGAGTCCGCCATTACCACCTTCCCTGGCAGGGAATTCCACATCCTGATTGCCCTAACAGTGAAGATCATAGTATCTCACCTGGCAGGTAAGTAGGAGTTGGGCTAGAGCTGTGGAGGATTGCTGCTCGGGCACCCCCTGTCAAGTGAAGGAGATCCAACTGAGGCAGCACAAGGGAACTCTCGAAAGAAGAACAAGGCTAGAGGAAGATCTGAGACAAAGAAATCTGACTTTTACCAGAGCTGACCAGAGGAAAGCACAAACACAGTCCCCCACTACCACAAATAATGCAGTCGAGTTTCCCACATTTGGGGAAATCACAGGGGTCAGCATACCCAGAATGCAATGAATGAACCTCACCCTGGGAAAACAATCTTCATGACCATGGTATCTCCTATGCAAAATAAGTATGATTTGGGATAGGGCTGGGGAGGGCCGCTGCTCAGGCACATCTCTGTCAAGTAAAGGAGATTCAACTGAGGCAGCACAAGGGAACTCTCATCTGGGGACAACAACTGCAGGGAGAACACATATTTTCAGATGAAAATCTTGGTCATGCTCTGGTTTCTCTTCAGAACGAACAAATCTTTCGCCTTTTACTAAAGATTTCCGTGGAGAGGAGCAAAACTGAGTTTTACCTCAATTTTTGCATGCCCCATCTTTTTGGGGTTTCTTTTATCGGTTTAAAGATAGAATGAGTGTGCTTTAATGAAAGCTCATTTGCATAGAAATTACAGTAAATGTTTGTTTCTTTTCAAACAGAACTTTCTTGACCATGCTACTTGCTTGAAAGATCTGGGAGCACATGGAATACAGTACAAACCATGCTTATAGCAAGGAGAAGCCAGGTGAGAAATCTGCTTTCTTTCAAATTGGGCGCTCACTTTGATCTGAATGAGGACTGCTGGCATGGCACTCAGGCGACAGGTGGAATCTTGGTCATGCTCTGGTTTCTCTTCAGAATGAACAAATCTTTCGCCTTTTATTAAAAATTTCCGTGGAGAGGAGCAAAACTGAGTTTTATCTCAATTTTTGCATGCCCCATATTATTGGGGTTTCTTTTATCAGTTTAAAGACAGAACGAGTGTGCTTTCTTGTTGGCTTTAATGTAAGTTAATTTGTATAACAATGACAGTAAATGTCTGTTTCTTTTCAAGCAGAACTTTCTTGACCATACTAATTGCTTGAAAGATCTGGGAGCACATGGAAAAGAGTACAAACCATGCTTATAGCAAGGGGAAGCCTGGTGAGAAATCTGCTTTCTTTCTTTCATATTGGGTGCTCACTTTGAGCTGAATGAGGACTGCTGGCATGGCACTCAGGCGACAGGTGGAATCTTGGTCATGCTCTGGTTTCTCTTCAGAACGAACAAATCTTTCGCCTTTTACTAAAGATTTCCGTGGAGAGGAGCAAAACTGAGTTTTGTCTCAATTTTTGCATGCCCCATATTATTGGGGTTTCTTTTATCAGTTTAAAGACAGAACGAGTGTGCTTTCTTGTTAGCTTTAATGTAAGTTGCCATAGATGCAGTGAAACACGCGTGTAGGGCACGGCGTGTCCGCGTGTATTTGACTCATGTGAAATGTTATAAAACAAAAATATATGATTATGATGTTAGCTGTTAGTCTCCACTAATAGGGAATAGAAGCTGAGCTATAAGAAAGGAATACACTAGATATGATGTCACTTAGCAATTACAATGTCTAAAGTGCATACAGATAGCTACTAATAACTCTTGATAAGAAAGTATATCAGTGTGGGTATATTTATATGATGGAATATTGGGACTAGTGAATATATATCACTCCTGCTGTCCAGATTGGCAATAACCAGACAATTATGATAAGAGTAGAGATGTCACATGGGCTGCTATAGATATTAATTTAATGCTGTATGTGTCATTTGTTACAAATGGATACATTTTCTATGAGTCAGCCTAGCAGCTGCATGTTCTAACAGAACACTATCCTCACACAGAATCTGCTAACCTTGAGATAACTAAATGACAGTGTGTAACAGTCTCTTTACTATAAGACTGTTACAAAGTAATATATATATTTGAAGTCAGTCTAGCAGCTGTGTGTTCCAGCAGTTTATAAGACAAAGAAAATCTCCTATTGTGGAATCTAGACACATGGGACTGCTGGCCTGTGTCATACTATTTCTATGTAATACCAGTAACATGTATATAACTGTTACATAATTGTTACAAATGGATAAATCTTTGAGTCAGCCTAGCAGCTGCATGTCCTAACAGGACACCATAAATCCTTTACAGTGTAACAAATTGATTGGTAACACTTAAAGGCTGGAGAGCAGTTATATGCCTTACTAGCATACTCAATATACCACATTATTACACCAGTTACCACGATTATTGACAGCGCATTTGATATATTATATTACCCTCACATTGAGTCTGTTTACCTTTAGATAACTAAGTGACCGAATATGTAACAGTTTCTCTATCATAAGACTGTTACAAAGTGAGATAGATATATTTGGAAGTCAGTCAAACAGCTGTGTGTTTCAGCGGTTTATAAGAAAATTCCTCATTGTGGAATCTGGACCACTAAGGGTTATTATATATATAGCACATGGAATTGCCACATCTCCCTATATGATAATTTCATTACACTGTAACATAATAAGAATTAACTCTTTAACAGTGTAAATAGAGAGTAATGAATCTCTGACACATGGAATATATTATTTCTTAGATGAATTGGATAAACCATTATGACAGACACTTTGCTTCCTAATAAGAATTGAGGTGGCTATACCTCTAAGGAAAGCATTATTGCCTACGCCTAGATCAGATTAAATAAGATCTGGCTGAATATATGAAGGAAGGTTGCTATTTATATGAGAATTGGAATTGCTATATTCCTTAAGGCAACCCCACCGATTGATATATGTTGTCAATTAAGTATATCTGAACGGCTATATCTGGACCAGATTTAATAAGATCTGGCTGATTATATGAAGGAGGGCTGCTATTTATATTGGAATTGCCATATTCCTTAAGGCAACCGCACCTGTTGGTATATCTCGCCAATTAACTATATCTAAACAGCTAAATTAAAGCTATTCATCATTTTTTTTAGTTTGGATATTAATAAATATGATCTTTCCATGATGCATAGAGATTTCCCTATCAAGTGATTCCTTATCCGATATAGAAAGCTATCCCCCTATGGTATTGAATTTAGGAATATAGTCTTAGGGGACACAGAGAAATAAGTGATCCCCATCTACCTAAGCACCCCACAAATTGGAGGCTAGCTTACCGGTTATACTCAATCACCCCCACAAATTCGCCAATGGGGATGGCTTCCCGGGAGGTAACCCCTATTGAGTGAAGGGAGTATATAGGATATGACCCAGTGGTACCTGACGACATAGATACTAACAGCTATTTAATAACATTACGCTAGAAAGTGATTATTAGCAACATATATATCTATATAAACAACCCCGCCAGGGTTGTGCCTTCAAAAATAATCACACACGGACACGCTTTTTAAACCTTTTTTTCACATCTCTTTATTCTTCTTATGCACATGTATGTTAGTTCTGTGATTTTAACCTTTATGTTTCACTGCAGTTTGGGATAATAATATTAATATTTATCCAATTTGAATACATACTTAATAAAGGTTATATTTTATGATTCATTCATTCTGTCCAGTGCGTCAACAGTGCAGATTTCTTCTTGTTTTTTCTCCCAAATTCTATAACAATGACAGTAAATGTTGTTACTTTTCAAACAGAACTTTCTTGACCATGCTACTTGCTTGAAAGATCTGGGAGCACATGGAAAACAGTACAAACCATGCAGTATCACAAGAGCTTTTGATCTTTGATCTTTCATGAAGATAGAGCAGAATTGAGGACACGTCAACAATTTCTGCCGAAGGTGGTTCATCTTTCCACATGGTGCCTTTGGCCACTGACACCTTCGTTGAGTCAAAGTCTCTGGCTGTGGTCAGAACTTTGAAAATTTATGTCACCAGAACAGTTCAGATTAGGAAAACAGAGGCTCTGTTTGTCCTGTATGCTCCCAACAGGATTGGGTGTCCTGCTTCCATGTAGACCATTATGCGCTGGATCTGTGGTAAGATTCAGCATGCTCATTCCACGGCAGGATTGCCGTTACTGAATTAGGTGAAGACCCATTCTACTAGAAAGGTGGGTTCATCCTGGGCAGCTGGTCGGGGAGTCTCGGCATTGCAACTTTGCCGAGCAGCTATTTAGTAAACACTTTTGCTAAGTTTTACAAGTTTGATACCTTGGCTGATGATAACCTCAAGTTGGGTCATTCGGTGCTGCAGAGTCGTACGCACTCTCCCACCCGTTCAAGAGCTTTGGTATAACCCCATGGTTCTTAATGTGACCCCAGCATCCTCTAGGTCGTATGAGAAAATAGGATTTTAATACCTACCGGTAAATCCTTTTCTCTTAGTCCGTAGAGGATGCTGGGCACCCGTCCCAGTCCATACTGTGTCTGCAGTTATTACTTGTGGTTATACACATGTTGTGTTATGGTTCTGGTCAGCTTTTTGCTGCAATTGTTCATGCCGTTGGCTTGTGTTCTGTTGAATGCCACGTTCTGCGGCATGCTTAAGGTGTGAGCTGGTAAGATGCTCACCTTAGTTTAACAATAAATCCTTTCCTCGAAATGTCCGTCTCCCTGGGCACAGTTCCTATAACTGGAGTCTGGAGGAGGGGCATAGAGGGAGGAGCCAGTTCACACCCTTTGAAAGTCTTAAAGTGCCCATGTCTCTTGCGGATCCCGTCTATACCCCATGGTTCTTAATGTGACCCCAGCATCCTCTACGGACTAAGAGAAAAGGATGCCCTTGCGCACTATCCTGACTTCTCCTCCCGTCTGCTTACTTTGTGCCTTCCAACGCACAATGCGAACTACAGGTGGTTGTTCAGCCTCTCACTAAGCCCTTTCTGGCAAATTTGAAGCCTACAGTATAACCACCTTTACTTTTCAATAATCTGTTCAGAAGAGGTGTTTGTAGAACGGTGTTTTATTATTCAGTAAAGGGATCACAGATATGATGCGTTGATTTGATGTACAATACGATATGATGATATGTGATAATGAGGTAAAACTGTTAATGAAACAAGAATATGCAATTATGATATGCATGTGAAAAGCAAAATGGATATACACAAGTACATATAACATAGGCTGTGCAAACATGTGATTACATGTGCGAGTATAAACTACAGTGCAGCTAACATTACTCACTGGCTAAACAGGTTGAGATGAGACATTTAATATACAAACTCACCATCGAATGCTATATGAGAGTTGGACCCATGTAAAGCATGACTGTCTGGGACCATGAGGGAAGTAGAAAGGCTGATCCCAGCTTCTTCATCCCAGAATGCATTGCAAGACTGGCTACAAGAGGCTATGAGGGTCAAATTAATTGATGGGACTGACCACTAGATGGGGCAATAATACAACTTTCTGTAGTAAAAGTAATCAGATCTACACAAAGCAAATGCTGAAGGCATGACACTCCCCGTCTGGTATCACTGGTACCATATTTTAAACTCTAAACAGATAACAATAAGAATAGTTCAGTCACTGGTCTGAGGAACAACTTAGTCTCTCCTCGCTTACAGATCTTGACCTCAACCTTACGAACCTTCCCATCCTTGCTTGGGAACGTCTTGGTGACAAGACTTAAAGGCCATTCGTTGCGTTGTGACTGGCAATCTCTGACGAGCACAATGTCACCTGGTTTTAAGTTGGGTTTGGCAACTTGCCACTTGCTCCTTGACTGCAGGGTAGAAAGGTATTGTCTTTTCCATCTGTCCCAAAGGGTGTTTGCAAGGCTTTGAACTTGTCTCCATTGACGTTTGAACAGGTCTTTGGTATTGAATTCTCCAGGAGGAGCATAGGTAATCCCGGTCTTCTGTGTAAGAAGAGTGGCCGGAGTAAGTAGAAGTGGGTCTTCTGGGTCATTAGACACTGAAGTCAATGGTCTTCCGTTGACAATAGCTGAGACTTCAGCCATGAAGGTTGTTAAGCTCTCGTGAGTAAGTCTTGCAGTTCCCACTTGCAAGAATATGGAATCAAGGATTCTGCGTATCATGCCGATCATCCTTTCCCAGGCACCTCCCATATGAGAAGAATGAGGCGGGTTGAAGGTCCATGTACAACCTTGCTCACTGAGATATCTCTCTATGCTTTTAGTGTCAATGTTCGAATTAATTTGTAATTCTTTGGCTGCTCCAATGAAGTTGGTACCTCTGTCGGACCGGATGTGTTTTACTGGGCCACGGATAGCAATGAAGCGTCTAAAGGCATTGATGAAGCTTGAAGTGTCCATTGATTCTATAACTTCGATGTGAACAGCTCTGATGCTCATACAAGTGAATACAACCGCCCAGCGCTTGCTGTTCGCATTCGCACCTCTAGTATGTCGTGTGATGACAGTCCATGGACCAAATACATCAAGACCAACATTGGAGAAAGGAGGGTCTGTACTAAGTCTGTCTGTTGGAAGATTAGCCATCTTCTGAGTTTGGGAAGTACCACGAAGTCTACGGCAAATGATACATTTGAAGATTGTGCTGCTTACACACCTTTTCGCTCCAATAATCCAGAACCCAGCTGATCGTAGAGCTCCTTCGGTAAACAATCGTCCTTGGTGTTTGACTTCGTTGTGATAGTGTTGCACAATTAAAGAAGCTATGTGGTGACTCCCAGGAATGATTAAAGGATTTTTCTCATTTGTCTCCAAGTTTGCTTCTTGAAGACGGCCTCCTACTCTCAATAAATGATTTTCATCAAGAAAAGGGTCTAGCTTTTTTAAGGTGCTGTCTTTGGGAATAGGATTTCCACTGTTAATGCAGTCGATCTCTCCGGAAAAGATTTGGTGCTGCACAACACGGATGATAAGGTTCTTGGATCGTTGTGTTTCTTCTGGTGCGTAAACATTTTGACAGTGGTGCCAACCTTTACATCCATTCACACTTACAGATGCGTTGCGTTTAAATGAATGGACTATGTGAGTTAAGCAGGTAATGGCTCTGACAAGTGATTTCCAAGTTGAAAATCTTTGGAATCTGTGAGGCTGAAGTTGACAATCTGAAGTTACGGTATGGATTGTAGTTATTTGTGGACGAATTTCAACATCTGAGTCTGCGTCTACTAGCTTGAATATGCTACTTTCAGGATTGTTCGAATCTGCCTTGTACAGGAATTCAGGTCCTCTGAGCCATGTAGTGTCTTTGAGGATACTGGCTGGGACAGCTCTTGTAGCGTGATCTGCTGGATTGTGAGCAGTAGATACATAGTGCCACTGTTTTGGATTGGTGGATCTTCTGATTCTTAGCACACGATTGCTGACATAAACATGGAACCGTCTGGTCTCGTTGCATATGTAGCCTAATACTACCTTACTGTCTGTGTAGAAATCTGCTTCAGAGAGTCCAATTGGTAACTCAGATGAAATGAGCTCAGCTAATTCTACAGCTAGTACTGCAGCACAAAGTTCAAGTCTGGGCACTGTGTGTTCTGGACGTGGAGCTAACTTTGCTTTGCCCATGACAAATCCAATATGACATTGTCCCTTGATGTCCATGGTCTTAAGATATGCAACTGCAGCAATTGCTTGGGTTGAGGCATCAGAGAATACACATAGTCTCTGGTTTTGTACTGCTGTAGAAGGCACGGGGGCATATGGACGTGTAATGCGGAGGTTGGTTAAGGTAGATAGAGAATCTTTCCACTCTTGCCACAAGTTTCTTTTCTGGGGAGGCAGTGGGGCATCCCAGTCAATTGACTCACAGGTTAGGTCTCTGAGCAAAGCTTTACCTTGGATAGTGACAGGAGCTGCAAATCCTAAGGGGTCGTACAAGCTGTTTAGAGTAGAGAGAACACCTCTGCGAGTGAAGGGTCTTTCTTCGCTGTTTACTTGGAAGGTAAAGGTGTCAGATTTTAAGTCCCACAAGAGTCCAAGGCTACGTTGAGCTGGTGGGGAATCGGTTCCTAAATCCAAGTCTCTTAAATCGCTGGTATGATCTTGGGAAGGGAAGGCTTCCATCACTACTTTGCTGTTGGAAGCTATTTTGTGAAGCCTCAGGTTTGAACAAGCAAGCATTTCCTGAGCTCTTTTGAGGAGGCTGATTGCTGTCTCGGCTGTTGGCATAGATTTTAGGCAGTCATCCACGTAGAAGTCTTTATCTACAAGTTGTCTAACATCAGAACCATACTCTAGCTCACCCTCTTGAGCTGAACGTCTGAGTCCATAGATGGCAACTGCAGGTGAAGGGCTGTTACCAAAGATGTGTACCTTCATGCGATACTCCGTGATGTCTTTTGAGGGGTCATTGTCTCTGAACCAGAAGAATCTTAGGAAATTCCTGTCTTTTTCTCTCACAAGAAAGCAATGAAACATTTGTTGAATGTCAGCTGTGAAGGCAATAGAGTCTTTTCGGAAACGGATGAGTACTCCTAGGAGTTTGTTGTTAAGGTCTGGTCCTGTCAGGAGTACGTCATTTAAAGAAACACCTTCAAACTGGGCACTGGAATTGAACACCACTCTTATCTGACCTGGTTTCTTCGGGTGATATACTCCGAACATTGGCAGGTACCAGCATTCTTCTGTGTCTTTAAGAATGGGAGCTATCTCGGCGTGACCATTCTCAAATATTTTAGCCATAAAGGAGAAGAAATTATCTTTCATCTCTGGTTTCCTGTGAAAGTTGTGTTTAAGTGAAGAGAAGCGTTTGAGTACTTGTTCTCTGTCATTAGGAAGGCGTTGTCTGGGTGTTCTAAAGGGTAGAGGAGCAACCCAGCTGTTGGCATCATCCTTGACTAGTCCTTTCTCCATTATTTCCAAGAATAGTTTGTCCTCTATGGACATTGCCACCTGGTCATCCTTCTTTGTTCTCTGGAAGACTGCGTGTCCCAGATGATCTTGATAGTTGTCACAGATATGGTTGTCACTAGTTGAGTCTATGAAGGTACAGTGTGGTAATTCCTTTATGAGGAAATGGTTATGACATGGCTGGAATAGAGAAGGGCGTCCATTTTCTAAAGTACAGGTAAGCATGCTGTTGACAGAATCTGGTTTATGCACATCTCCAAGACATACTTCTCCTATTATTACCCATCCCAGATCCAGTCTTTGAGCGTAAGGTGCGTTATGTGGACCATTAATCTGACTTCTGGCTTTGTGGACTTGTAGGATATCCCTCCCAATGAGTAGATTTATTTGGGCATGTGGATCCAGTTCTGGTATCAGATGTGCTATGCGTTTCAAATGTGTATGGTGTTTAGCTACATCTGGTGTAGGAATCTCACTCCTATTGTCTGGAATCTCGTCACACTCTGTGATAGTTGGTAAAGAGAGACATGTCTTCCCATCCAAGGACTCAATTTGATAGCCAGTTGCTCTCCTTCCTGTTGTCTCAAAACTCCCTGCGCAGGATCTTAAGGAGTAAGGAGTGCTGGGTCCTTTAACATTAAAGGTCTCAAAGAAGATTGATCTGGCTAGAGACCTGTTACTTTGGTCATCTAGGATTGCATAAAGTTTAACGGCTTTGTCTGGATGGCCTTTGGGGTAAACTTTGACTAAACATATTTTGGAGCAGGATCTACCGCTAATGGCATCTTTGCAGACTTCGGTACATTGTGAAGTTATTTCTGGTGTGACTGCAACAGTGTCTTTTTGTTCTACACTGTGCTCCCCGCCATGCTCTGTATCGGTATAACTGTGTTGCAAAGCCCATGGGGGAGGACCAGGGTGTAGAGCGGTATTGTGGTCTGTGCTGTGGCATTCTGTGCAGTTAGCACTAACCTTGCAGTCCTTGGCGAGGTGTGATGTGGAGGAACAGCACTTGTAGCAGATCCTATTCTCCTTTAAGAAGGCTTTGCGGTTCTCCAGGGACTTTTCTCTGAAGGTTCTGCATTTCAGGAGAGGATGCGGTTTGTGATGCAGAGGACATTGCTTGGCTGGATCTTTGTCTGTGGTCTCTTGGCGATTAAAGCTGGTAGACCTGCGGAAAGAATCTGAATAATGCACATTAGTCTTGTGAACTGCAACTGATGTTTTGCGGGGGTTAGGTACCATAGGTGCAGTATTTGTCAAGGTAAAGGCAAAACTAGGATCATTCCTGGTCATAGCTTGCTGGTGTACAAAGTCCACGAAAACTGAGAATGGTGGAAATTGCACTTTGTTCTGCCGCTTATATTTGGAGCCATGGTTGATCCATTGTTCCTGCAGATTATACGGTAGTTTCTGCACTATAGGGTTAACGCCTCTGGCTGTGTCAAGGAAGGCAAGTCCTGGTAAATCTCCCTCACATTTAGCTACTTGAAGTTCTTTTAGTAAGTCACTTAGTTCTCTGAGTCTCTGATAGCCTTTGTTGGGTAACCTGGGGAAATCGTCTATTCTTTTGAACAGAGCACTCTCTATTATCTCTGGTGAGCCATAGCACTCATTAAGTCTATCCCAGATCATCCTAAGTCCATTCTCAGGGTGGTTAATGTTAATCACTCTTATCCTTCTAGCATGTTCTGCAGATTCATTCCCAAGCCATTTAATTAAGAGGTCTATCTCTTCACTATGTGAAAGGTCTATTCCTCTGATAGCGTTTTGAAAAGAGGACTGCCAGGCTCTGAAGTTCTCAGGGCGATCATTGAACTTTGAAATACTAATCGTGACTAATTCACGGCGGGTGAGAAATTTAGCAAAGTCTAATGTGTCCTGATTGGCTCTTGGAGATGTCGGTACATTAACACGGTAGGTATATGGTGTGTAGTCATACCTGTTAGTGTTGTCTGGTTCCCGACGGTTGGTATCACACCGCTTCTGTGTGAAGTAGGCTGTGTCTTTCTTGGAGTTTGCAGATTCAGACATCTGAGGTGGGGAAGAGTTGTCCCTCATAGGTTCACAGTGTCTAGGATTCTCTTGCTTGCAAATGTGTGGTCTGTTGTCCACTGGTGGTGGCGCTGTAGAGTGTACTTGATTTGTTTGCATGAGGTCTGAATGCGTACCTTGTAAAGATGGAGGGTTGCTACTCCTTTTTGAGACTTGACGTACGTATTCTGATGTGCGTTGCAGTGAATCCTGAGATCCATTCTCTGTGTCAAGTACATTGGTTCTTCTTATATCAGGGAGTTCTGCAGTCTCCAAGATTTCTGCTTCAGCTATGGCAGCCGCTGCCTCCTTCTCTGCAGCGAGCTTCTCGCCGATTGCTTCTAAGCGTTTGCTCTCGATTTTTAATTGCATCTCCTGCTCGGCAAAGTTAGCCCTTACTTTTGCGGCTTCCGCTTTTGCACGTGCCATGATGGCTGCATTACTGACAGACAAGGATTTGGAGGAACCAGAGACTTGGGACCTTGTTTTGTATGAGGATATCGTTTTCTGTGACATGGTGATCTGGTAGAGATGTTTGATTGTGTAGAGACTGCTGTAATGCTGTCTGCAAGTAACTGTTCAGACTGGTCGCAGATCTCTGAGGAGTCAGTATCTTTGAACTGTTATGAAGCTGCTTGACTGTGAAGAGACTGTTGTGTTGCCTTATAAGCGTGGCTGCACTGACTTGTACAGGTTTCTGTGTAGTCAAATGGCGGTACTCCTATTGCTGAGCTGCCATAGTTGGTAGACTGTATAGAAACTGTGTGGCTGTCATATGCAGATAGCTGTGGCTGGCAGTGTAACGGCTCTGTAAGTCAGTATATGTCCCCACTGCTGACAGGCAATGATTTACTGACGGAGTCAGTGTTAGAGAGTCCATCTGCTTGTAGCATTCGATGTTTTACTGTTCAGCCTCTCACTAAGCCCTTTCTGGCAAATTTGAAGCCTACAGTATAACCACCTTTACTTTTCAATAATCTGTTCAGAAGAGGTGTTTGTAGAACGGTGTTTTATTATTCAGTAAAGGGATCACAGATATGATGCGTTGATTTGATGTACAATACGATATGATGATATGTGATAATGAGGTAAAACTGTTAATGAAACAAGAATATGCAATTATGATATGCATGTGAAAAGCAAAATGGATATACACAAGTACATATAACATAGGCTGTGCAAACATGTGATTACATGTGCAAGTATAAACTACAGTGCAGCTAACATTACTCACTGGCTAAACAGGTTGAGATGAGACATTTAATATACAAACTCACCATCGAATGCTATATGAGAGTTGGACCCATGTAAAGCATGACTGTCTGGGACCATGAGGGAAGTAGAAAGGCTGATCCCAGCTTCTTCATCCCAGAATGCATTGCAAGACTGGCTACAAGAGGCTATGAGGGTCAAATTAATTGATGGGACTGACCACTAGATGGGGCAATAATACAACTTTCTGTAGTAAAAGTAATCAGATCTACACAAAGCAAATGCTGAAGGCATGACAGTGGTGCTGCAGGGCCCACACCCTTTTACTTGCCTTACAGAACAGCTCTGGAGCTGTTACAGTGCCCAGCTGCTGCAAGAAATCAGCTTGAATGCTTCAGGGGATGGGGCATGGCCAACATGAGCCCCACACCAAAGGAGGGTGGGGGTGTTTAATGCGAACTAGGGGTCATCCAAGCACCGCAAAAGGCCGCCATGCCCTGCATGCCCCTTTTCTCTTTTCATATGCAGATGAGGGTTCCAGCCAACTTTGGCCCACTGCTTGGATGACATCACCGTATGCAAATCCGTCTTCTGCAGACCTTCCCCCTGGAATGCTTGTACTAGTTGTTGCATATGGTTTGATATTTGATGGTGCTTCAATATTAGGCAGCCTTCCACCCTCCCATGTTCATCTGAACAGATGTGGTCTCCCTGCAGTTGTTGTCCCCAGACGAGAGTTCCCTTGTGCGTCCTCAGTTGAATCTCCTTAACTTGACGGGGGAGGGGCTGCCCGAGCAGCCACCCTCCCCAGCCCTATCCCAACTCATACTTATTTTGCATATGAGATCTCTTGATCATGAAGATTGTTCTCACAGGGTGAGGTTCATCCATTATATTTTAAAATAGGAAGGTACAAATTACATATTTGAATTGCATCTATGTGCTGGATTCAAATATCCCCCCCCCCTTCCTTTCTCAATTGTGCCCGTCAGCAGCTATTCTAAGGTTGCTGCCAATGGGTGTGACACATTAATTTCTTCTGTGGGGTACACTGGACTCCACAAGGATTCACATTGGGGTGTAGAGTAGGATCTTGATCTGAGGCACCAACCGGCTCAAAGCTTTTGACTGTTCCCAAGATGCTCAGCGCATCCTCCTCTATAACCCCGCTTCCATGAACAGGGAGCTCAGTTTGTAGTTGGTGCCTTCAGTAGCAGGCCACTTAACAGGGGCCTGCCTCAGGCAGCCTAATCTTAGCTATTAATTTTGACAAGAAAAGAAGAACTTGTTTTATGAGAATCTACAAGGGCTGCAGCAGGCTAGGTCTAATAGACATCTTTACTGCAGCTTCATCACTCCCAGCGGCGCTGTATACTCCCGTGCCCTGGTTGCTGGGTCACTGCAGCGGAGGCTCCAGTTTCTTCCTAAGGTCAGTCACACACACACCGCCCTTCCGGATCACGAGGCCGCTGATGAAGGGGATCGTGGCCGTAGGGGGTGGACCGTGTGCGCACTGGCGTGGACACTGATTACTGGGCAGCCGCTCCACTAGCCACCAGGTACAGTTAAGGAGCACAGGTCTGGGAGTTTTACTCCTATATTATCCCAATTTTGTACTGCCCGCAGCGCATTGTGATAGGTAATAGGGCCTGATTCAGGTTGGATTGCAATCACAATAAGCGATCCAACTGCAAAAATTGCTAAGAGCATACGCATGTGCCTGCATTTTCTGCGGCACCCCGCAGAGAATGCGATCGCCTCTGCCTGTCAATCGGGGCGGGGGGGGGGGAGAGGGGGGTCAACAACACTCCATTTCCAAGTCAGGGATGGAGCGGTGCGGGGGCAAGGCATCAAAATGGGGTCTGCAGCGGAGGAGACACAGGGGGCGTGGTCACAGCGGCTGTATGACATCACATTCAGCCGCTGTGATCACAAAAATGGTGGCGGCTTCCTGCGCGCACATACAGTCTGCACCAGCAGGAGGCTACACCATTTTTTATGATCACGCTGAACTGCAGTGCGACTGCAATTACAGCATGGTCAAGAATGGAGGCGTCATGCTGGGTGGCCATGCCCTGTCACTGTGCAGGAGCCAGCACCGCACACACACTAGTCCCCGGGTGCAGCCCCCAACCCCCGGGACACCCGGAGCAACAAAATGTAGATTCAGGCCACCAGGCCACGCCCCTACCTATGAAACCATGCCTCCTTTTTACCATTGCACTGCTTATCTGCGCGCACTGCATTACAATCTCCCTCGCCACCTCTCTGGGTGTCACCAGTGATAGTGACACCTCTGCCATGCTTGTAGCAGCTGGTCCTAAGATCTACGCCTCAAGCCCTGAGTGTTTGCCCTTGTGACTTGTTGATCATCATAGCGAAGCAGATGCTTACAGAAAACTGCAGGGGCTTAGATTGAAAATAAAAAAATTGATGGGTATAAGGTAGAGAGGAGCGGGTTCGGTTCTCCGAGAACCGAATTCCCGACGAACTCCACGTGGTTTACACTGGTCCGAGGCAGGCTCGGTTGTTCCCGCCTGACTCGGAAAACCTGAACAAGGGAAAATGTCATCATCCCGCTGTCGGATTCTCGCGAGATTCGGATTCCATATAAAGAGCTGCGCGTTGCCGCCATTTTTACTCGTGCATTGAAGAGAGAGCGGAGAGGACGTGGCTATGTTCTCTCAGTGGAAATCTCAATATCAGTGCTCAGTATCAGTGGTTACTTATTGCTGCTCAGTAATACTAGTAGTGTGTCTCTCCTGCTCAGTGTCAGTTCTCAGTAGTATCCTCATCAGTGCTCAGTATCACTGCTCATTGTCTTGTGCTGCATTGTGGTGCTCAGCATACTACAGTACATTACTAATAGTCCAGTGCTGCATCTTGCTGCTCAGTGTCAGTTCTAGTATCCTCATCAGTGCTCACTATCACTGCTCATTACATTGTGGTGTTCTGTATACTACAGTAACATAGTAATATAGTAACATATAGTAACATAGTTTTTGAGGTTGAATAGAGGCAAATTGCCCATCGTGTTCAACCTGTTTTAAGTTGTGATGATTCTACATACTTGCTGAATAATGTTTTATGACTAGTTAGCTACTATAACTCATGTTACCCCCGGATTAACCATGTTGATATTTTAAGTATTATAACCTTGGATAGCTTTTTCATTCAGAAATGTATCCATTCCTTTTTTAAATCCAATTACAGAGTCCGCCATTACCACCTTCCCTGGCAGGGAATTCCACATCCTGATTGCCCTAACAGTGAAGATCATAGTATCTCACCTGGCAGGTAAGTAGGAGTTGGGCTAGAGCTGTGGAGGATTGCTACTCGGGCACCCCCTGTCAAGTGAAGGAGATTCAACTGAGGCAGCACAAGGGAACTCTCGAAAGAAGAACAAGGCTAGAGGAAGATCTGAGACAAAGAAATCTGACTTTTACCAGAGCTGACCAGAGGAAAGCACAAACACAGTCCCCCACTACCACAAATAATGCAGTCGAGTTTCCCACATTTGGGGAAATCACAGGGGTCAGCATACCCAGAGTGCAATGAATGAACCTCACCCTGGGAGAACAATCTTCATGACCATGGTATCGCCTATGCAAAATAAGTATGATTTGGGATAGGGCTGGGGAGGGCCGCTGCTCAGGCACATCTCTGTCAAGTAAAGGAGATTCAACTGAGGCAACACAAGGGAACTCTCATCTGGGGACAACAACTGCAGGGAGAACACATATTTTCAGATGAACATGGGAGGGCAGAAGGCTGCCTAATACTGAAGCACCCCCAAACAACAAACCAAATGCAACTACTAGTGCAAGCATTCCTGCGGGAAGGCCTGCAGCAGATGGATTTGCATATGGTGATGTCATCCAAGCAGTGGGTCAAAGTTGGCTTCAACCCTCGTCTGCATATGAAAATAAAAAAGGGGTGTGCAGGGCATGGCGGCCTTTTGCGGCGCTTGGATGACCCCTAGTTCGCATTAAACACCTCCACCTTCCTTCGGTGTGGGGCTCATGTTGGCTATGCCCCAGCCCCTGAAGCATTCAAGCTGATTTCTTGCAGCAGCTGGGCACTGTAACAGCTCCAGAGCTGCTCTGTAAAGCAAGTAAAAGGGTGTGGGCCCTGCAGCACTACCTGTAGTTTGCATTGTGCGTTGGAAGGCACAAAGAAAGCAGACGGGAGAAGTCAGGATAGTGCACAAGGGCATAGAAGGGAGCGGCTCAAGAAAAGAGAAGTGGAAACAGACAGCAAACTAGGCTGGAGAGAGACCTGAGACAAAGAGATCTGAATTATACGAGAGCCGACCAGAGGAAACACAAATTATGTAATCAAGTGTCCCACATTTGGGGAACACGTAGGAGCAGCACACCCAGAGTGCATTGCCCTGGGAGAAGCACCTTCCTGATCATAGTATCTCACCTGGCAGGTAAGTAGGAGTTGGGCTAGAGCTGGGGAGGGTCGCTGTTCGGGCACCCCCCTGTCAAGTGAAGGAGATCCAACTGAGGCAGCACAAGGAAACTCTCAAAAAAAGAACAAGGCTAGAGGTAGATCTGAGACTAAGAAATCTGACTTTTACCAGAGCTGACCAGAGGAAAGCACAAACACAGTCCCCCACTACCACAAATAATGCAGTCGAGTTTCCCACATTTGGGGAAATCACAGGGGTCAGCATACCCAGAATGCAATGAATGAACCTCACCCTGGGAGAACAATCTTCATGACAATGGTATCTTCTATGCAAAATAAGTATGATTTGGGATAGGGCTGGGGAGGGCCGCTGCTCAGGCACATCTCTGTCAAGTAAAGGAGATTCAACTGAGGCAGCACAAGGGAACTCTCATCTGGGGACAACAACTGCAGGGAGAACACATATTTTCAGATGAACATGGGAGAGCAGAAGGCTGCCTAATACTGAAGCACCCCCAAACAACAAACCAAATGCAACAACTAGTACAAGCATTCCTGGGAAAAGGTCTGCAGAAGACGGATTTGCATACGGTGATGTCATCCAAGCAGTGGGCCAAAGTTGGCTGGAACCCTCATCTGCATATGAAAAGAGAAAAGGGGTATGCAGGGCATGGCGGCCTTTTGCGGCGCTTGGATGACCCTTAGTTTGCATTAAACACCTCCACCCTCCGTCGGTGTGGGGCTCATGTTGGCTATGCCCCAGCCCCTGAAGCATTCAAGCTGATTTCTTGCAGCAGCTGGGCACTGTAACAGCTCCAGAGCTGCTCTGAAAGGCAAGTAAAAGGGTGTGGGCCCTGCAGCACTACCTGTAGTTTGCATTGTGCGTTGGAAGGCACAAAGTAAGCAGACAGGAGAAGTCAGGAGAGTGCACAAGGGCATAGAAGGCAGCGGCTCAAGAAAAGAGAAGTGGAAACAGACAGCAAACTAGGCTGGAGAGAGACCTGAGACAAAGAGATCTGAATTATACGAGAGCCGACCAGGGGAAACACAAATTATGCAGTCAAGTTTCCCACATTTGGGGAAATCGCAGGAGCAGCACACCCAGAGTGCAATGGGTGAGCCTTGCCCTGGGAGAAGCACCTTCATGATCATAGTATCTCACCTGGCAGGTATGTAGGAGTTGGGCTAGAGCTGGGGAGGGTCGCTGCTCGGGTACCCCCCTGTCAAGTGAAGGAGATCAAACTGAGGCAGCACAAGGAAACTCTCAAAAAAAGAACAAGGCTAGAGGAAGATCTGAGACAAAGAAATCTGACTTTAACCAGAGCTGACCAGAGGAAAGCACAAACACAGTCCCCCACTACCACAAATAAAGCAGTCAAGTTTCCCACATTTGGGGAAATCACAGGGGTCAGCATACCCAGAATGCAATGAATGAACGTTACCCTGGGAGAACAATCTTCATGACAATGGTATCTCCTATGCAAAATAAGTATGATTTGGGATAGGGCTGGGGAGGGCCGCTGCTCAGGCACATCTCTGTCAAGTAAAGGAGATTCAACTGAGGCAGCACAAGGGAACTCTCATCTGGGGACAACAACTGCCGGGAGAACACATATTTTCAGATGAACATGGGAGGGCAGAAGGCTGCCTAATACTGAAGCACCCCAAACAACAAACCAAATGCAACAACTAGTACAAGCATTCCTGGGGGAAGGTCTGCAGAAGACGGATTTGCATACAGTGATGTCATCCAAGCAGTGGGCCAAAGTTGGCTGGAACCCTCATCTGCATATGAAAAGAGAAAAGGGGTATGCAGGGCATGGCGGCCTTTTGCGGCGCTTGAATGACCCTTAGTTCGCATTAAACACCCCCACCCTCCTTCGGTGTGGGGCTCATGTTGGCCATGCCCCAGCCCCTGAAGCATTCAAGCTGATTTCTTGCAGCAGCTTGGCACTGTAACAGCTCCAGAGCTGCTCTGTAAGGCAAGTAAAAGGGTGTGGGCCCTGCAGCACTACCTGTAGTTTGCATTGTGCATCGGAAGGCACAAAGTAAGCAGACAGGAGGAGAAGTCAGGATAGTGCACAAGGGTGTAGAAGGGAGGGGCTCAAGAAAAAAGAAGTGGAAACAGACAGCAAACTAGGCTGGAGAGAGACCTGAGACAAAGAGATCTGAATTATATGAGAGCCGACTAGGGGAAACACAAATTATGCAGTCAAGTTTCCCACATTTGGGGAAATCGCAGGGGCAGCACACCCAGAGTGCAATGGGTGAGCCTTGCCCTGGGAGAAGCAACTTCATGATCATAGTATCTCACCTGGCAGGTAAGTAGGAGTTGGGCTAGAGCTGGGGAGGGTCGCTGCTCGGGCACCCCCCTGTCAAGTGAAGGAGATCCAACTGAGGCAGCACAATGGAACTCTTGAAAGAAGAACAAGGCTAGAGGAAGATCTGAGACAAAGAAATCTGACTTTTACCAGAGCAGACCAGAGGAAAGCACAAACACAGTCCCCCACTACCACAAATAATGCAGTTGAGTTTCCCACATTTGGGGAAATCACAGAGGTCAGCATACCCAGAACGCAATGAATGAACCTAACCCTGGGAGAACAATCTTCATGACCATGGTATCTCCTATGCAAAATAAGTATGATTTGGGATAGGGCTGGTGAGGGCCGCTGCTCAGGCACATCTCTGTCAAGTAAAGGAGATTCAACTGAGGCAGCACAAGGGAACTCTCATCTGGGGACAACAACTGCAGGGAGAACACATATTTTCAGATGAACATGGGAGGGCAGAAGGCTGCCTAATACTGAAGCACCCCCAAACAACAAACCAAATGCAACAACTAGTGCAAGCATTCCTGGGGGAAGGCCTGCCGCAGATGGATTTGCATATGGTGATGTCATCCAAGCAGTGGGTCAAAGTTGGCTTCAACCCTCGTCTGCATATGAAAAGAGAAAAGGGGCATGCAGGGCATAGCGGCCTTTTGCGGCGCTTGGCTGACCCCTAGTTCGCATTAAACACCTCCACCCTCCGTCGGTGTGGGGCTCATGTTGGCTATGCCCCAGCCCCTGAAGCATTCAAGCTGATTTCTTGCTGCAGCTGGGCACTGTAACAGCTCCAGAGCTGCTCTGTAAGGCAAGTAAAAGGGTGTGGGCCCTGCAGCACTACCTGTAGTTTGCATTGTGCGTTGGAAGGCACAAAGTAAGCAGACAGGAGAAGTCAGGAGAGTGCACAAGGGCATAGAAGGCAGCGGCTCAAGAAAAGAGAAGTGGAAACAGACAGCAAACTAGGCTGGAGAGAGACCTGAGACAAAGAGATCTGAATTATACGAGAGCCGACCAGGGGAAACACAAATTATGCAGTCAAGTTTCCCACAGGAGTATATAGGATACGACCCAGTGGTACCTGACGACATAGATACTAACAGCTATTTAATAACATTACGCTAGAAAGTGATTATTAGCAACATATATATCTATATAAACAACCCCGCCAGGGTTGTGCCTTCAAAAATAATCACACACGGACACGCTTTTTAAACCTTTTTTTCACATCTCTTTATTCTTCTTATGCACATGTATGTTAGTTCTGTGATTTTAACCTTTATGTTTCACTGCAGTTTGGGATAATAATATTAATATTTATCCAATTTTAATACATACTTAATAAAGGTTATATTTTATGATTCATTCATTCTGTCCAGTGCGTCAACAGTGCAGATTTCTTCTTGTTTTTTCTCCCAAATTCTATAACAATGACAGTAAATGTTGTTTCTTTTCAAACATAACTTTCTTGACCATGCTTCTTTCTTGAAAGATCTGGGAGCACATGGAAAACAGTACAAACCATGCAGTATCACAAGAGCCTTTATTTGATCTTTCATGAAGATAGAGCAGAATTGAGGACACGTCAACAATTTCTGCCGAAGGTGGTTCATCTTTCCACATGGTGCCTTTGGCCACTGACACCTTCGTTGAGTCAAAGTCTCTGGCTGTGGTCAGAACTTTGAAAATTTATGTCACCAGAACGGTTCAGATTAGGAAAACAGAGGCTCTGTTTGTCCTGTATGCTCCCAACAGGATTGGGTGTCCTGCTTCCATGTAGACCATTATGCGCTGGATCTGTGGTAAGATTCAGCATGCTCATTCCACGGCAGGATTGCCGTTACTGAATTAGGTGAAGACCCATTCTACTAGAAAGGTGGGTTCATCCTGGGCAGCTGGTCAGGGAGTCTCGGCATTGCAACTTTGCCGAGCAGCTATTTAGTAAACACTTTTGCTAAGTTTTAAAAGTTGTAGAGTAAAGGAGATTCAACTGAGGCAGCACAAGGGAACTCCCATCTGGGGACAACAACTGCAGTGAGAACACATATTTTCAGATGAACATGGGAGGGCAGAAGGCTGCCTAATACTGAAGCACCCCCAAACGACAAACCAAATGCAACAACTAGTACAAGCATTCCTGGGGGAAGGTCTGCAGAAGACGGATTTGCATACAGTGATGTCATCCAAGCAGTGGGCCAAAGTTGGCTGGAACCCTCATCTGCATATGAAAAGAGAAAAGGGGTATGCAGGGCATGGCGGCCTTTTGCGGCGCTTGGATGACCCTTAGTTCGCATTAAACACCCCCACCCTCCTTCGGTGTGGGGCTCATGTTGGCCATGCCCCAGCCCCTGAAGCATTCAAGCTGATTTCTTGCAGCAGCTTGGCACTGTAACAGCTCCAGAGCTGCTCTGTAAGGCAAGTAAAAGGGTGTGGGCCCTGCAGCACTACCTGTAGTTTGCATTGTGCATTGGAAGGCACAAAGTAAGCAGACAGGAGGAGAAGTCAGGATAGTCCACAAGGGTATAGAAGGGAGGGGCTCAAGAAAAAAGAAGTGGAAACAGACAGCAAACTAGGCTGGAGAGAGACCTGAGACAAAGAGATCTGAATTATATGAGAGCCGACCAGGGGAAACACAAATTATGCAGTCAAGTTTCCCACATTTGGGGAAATCGCAGGGGCAGCACACCCAGGTGAGATACTATAATCAGGACGGTGCTTCTCCCAGGGCAAAGCTCACCCATTGCACTCTGGGTGTGCTGCTCCTACGATTTCCCCAAATGTGGGACGCTTGACTGCATAATTTGTGTTTCCTCTGGTCGGCTCTCGTATAATTCAGATCTCTTTGTCTCAGGTCTCTCTCCAGCCTAGTTTGCTGTCTGTTTCCACTTCTTTTTTCTTGAGCCCCTACCTTCTATACCCTTGTGCACTATCCTGACTTCTCCTCCCGTCTGCTTACTTTGTGCCTTCCAATGCACAATGCAAACTACAGGTAGTGCTGCAGGGCCCACACCCTTTTACTTGCCTTACAGAGCAGCTCTGGAGCTGTTACAGTGCCCAGCTGCTGCAAGAAATCAGCTTGAATGCTTCATGGGATGGGGCATGGCCAACATGAGCCCCACACCAAAGGAGGGTGGGGGTGTTTAATGCGATCTAGGGGTCATCCAAGCACCGCAAAAGGCTGCCATGCCCTGCACGCCCCTTTTCTCTTTTCATATGCAGATGAGGGTTGAAGCCAACTTTGACCCACTGCTTGGATAACATCACCATATGCAAATCCATCTGCTGCAGGCCTTCCCCCAGGAATGCTTGCACTAGTTGTTGCATTTGGTTTGTTGTTTGGGGGTGCTTCAGTATTAGGCAGCCTTCTGCCCTCCCATGTTCATCTGAAAATATGTGTTCTCCCTGCAGTTGTTGTCCCCAGATGAGAGTTCCCTTGTACTGCCTCAGTTGAATCTCCTTTACTTGACAGAGATGTGCCTGAGCAGCGGCCCTCCCCAGCCCTATCCCAAATCATACTTATTTTGCATAGGAGACACCATGGTCATGAAAATTGTTCACCCAGGGTGAGGTTCATTCATTGCATTCTGGGTATGCTGACCCCTGTGATTTCCCCAAATGTGGGAAACTCGCCTGCATTATTTGTGGTAGTGGGGGACTGTGTTTGTGTTTTCCGCTGTTCAGCTCTGGTAAAAGTCAGATTTCTTTGTCTCAGATCTTCCTCTAGCCTTGTTCTTCTTTCGAGAGTTCCATTGTGCTGCCTCAGTTGGATCTCCTTCACTTGACAGGGGGGTGCCCGAGCAGCGACCCTCCCCAGCTCTAGCCCAACTCCTACTTACCTGCCAGGTGAGATACTATGATCTTGAAGGTGCTTCTCCCAGGGCAAGGCTCACCCATTGCACTCTGGGTGTGCTGCCCCTGCGATTTCCCCAAATGTGGGAAACTTGACTGCATAATTTGTGTTTCCCCTGGTCGACTCTCGTATAATTCAGATCTCTTTGTCTCAGGTCTCTCTCCAGCCTAGTTTGCTGTCTGTTTCCACTTCTCTTTTCTTGAGCCGCTCCCTTCTATGCCCTTGCGCACTATCCTGACTTCTCCCGTCTGCTTACTTTGTGCCTTCCAACGCACAATGCGAACTACAGGTAGTGCTGCAGGGCCCACACCCTTTTATTTGCCTTACAGAGCAGCTCTGGAGCTGTTACAGTGCCCAGCTGCTGCAAGAAATCAGCTTGAATGCTTCAGGGGCTGGGGCATAGCCAACATGAGCCCCACACCAAAGGAGGGTGGAGGTGTTTAATGCGAACTAGGGGTCATCCAAGCGCCGCAAAAGGCCGCCATGCCCTGCATAACCCTTTTCTCTTTTCATATGCAGATGAGGGTTCCAGCCAACTTTGGCCCACTGCTTGGATGACATCACCGTATGCAAATTCGTCTCCTGCAGACCTTCCCCCAGGAATGCTTGTACTAGTTATTGCATATGGTTTGATATTTGATGGTGCTTCAGTATTAGGCAGCCTTCCGCCCTCCCATGTTCATCTGAAAAGATGTGGTCTCCCTGCAGTTGTTGTCCCCAGACGAGAGTTCCCTTGTGCCTCCTCAGTTGAATCTCCTTAACTTGACGGGGGAGGGGCTTGCCCGAGCAGCCACCCTCCCCAGCCCTATCCCAACTCATACTTATTTTGCATATGAGATCTCTATATCATGAAGATTGTTCTCACAGGGTGAGGTTCATCCATTATATTTTAAAATAGGAAGGTTCAAATTACATATTTGAATTGCATCTATGTGCTGGATTCAAATGTCCCCCCCCCCCTTCCTTTCTCAATTGTGCCCGTCAGCAGCTATTCTAAGGTTGCTGCCAATGGGTGTGACACATTAATTTCTTCTGTGGGGTACACTGGACTCCACAAGGATTCACATTGGGGTGTAGAGTAGGATCTTGATCTGAGGCACCAACCGGCTCAAAGCTTTTGACTGTTCCCAAGATGCTCAGCGCATTCTCCTCTATAACCCCGCTTCCATGAACAGGGAGCTCAGTTTGTAGTTGGTGCCTTCAGTAGCAGGCCACTTAACAGGGGCCTGCCTCAGGCAGCCTATTCTTAGCTATAAATTTTGACAAGAAAATAAGAACTTTTTTTATGAGAATCTACAAGGGCTGCAGCAGGCTAGGTCTAATAGACATCTTTACTGCAGCTTCATCACTCCCAGCGGCGCTGTATACTCCCGTGCCCTGGTTGCTGGATCACTGCAGCGGAGGCTCCGGTTTCTTCCTAAGGTCAGTCACACACACACCGCCCTTCCGGATCACGAGGCCGCTGATGAGGGGGAGCGTGGCCGTAGGGGGTGGACCGTGTGCGCACTGGCGTGGACACTGATTACTGGGCAGCCGCTCCACAAGCCACCAGGTACAGTTAAGGAGCACAGGTCTGGGGGTTTTTCTCCCATATTAAACCAATTTTGTACTGCCCGCAGCGCATTGTGATAGGTAATAGGGCCTGATTCAGGTTGGGTTGCAATCACAATAAGCGATCCAACTGCAAAAATTGCTAAGAGCATACGCATGTGCCTGCATTTTCTGCGGCACCCCGCAGAGAATGCGATCGCCTCTGCCTGTCAATCGGGGCAGGGGGGGAGAGGGGGGTCAGCAACACTCCATTTCCAAGTCAGGGATGGAGCGGTGCGGGGGCAAGGCTTCAAAATGGGGTCTGCAACGGAGGAGACACAGGGGGCGTGGTCACAGCGGCTGTATGACATCACATTCAGCCGCTGTGATCACAAAAATGGTGGCGGCTTCCTGCGCGCACATACAGTCTGCACCAGCAGAAGGCTACACCATTTTTTATGATCACGCTGAACTGCAGTGCGACTGCAATTACAGCATGGTCAAGAAGGGAGGTGTCATGCTGGGTGGCCATGTCCTGTCACTGTGCAGGAGCCAGCACCGCTCACACACTAGTCCCCGGGTGCAGCCCCCAACCCCCGGGACACCCGGAGCAACAAAATGTAGATTCAGGCCACCAGGCCACGCCCCTACCTATGAAACCATGCCTCCTTTTTACCATTGCGCTGCTTATCTGCGCGCACTGCATTACAATCTCCTTCGCCACCTCTCTGGGTGTCACCAGTGATAGTGACAGCTCTGCCATGCTTGTAGCAGCTGGTCCTAAGATCTACGCCTCAAGCCCTGAGTGTTTGCCCTTGTGACTTGTTGATCATCATAGCGAAGCAGATGCTTACAGAAAACTGCAGGGGCTTAGATTGAAAATAAAAAAAATTATGGGTATAAGGTAGAGAGGAGCGGGTTCGGTTCTCCGAGAACCGAATTCCCCACGAACTCCACGTGGTTTACACTGGTCCGAGGCAGGCTCGGTTGTTCCCGCCTGACTCGGAAAACCTGAACAAGGGAAAATGTCATCATCCCGCTGTCGGATTCTCGCGAGATTCGGATTTCATATAAAGAGCTGCGCGTTGCCGCCATTTTTACTCGTGCATTGAAGAGAGAGTGGAGAGGACGTGGCTATGTTCTCTCAGTGGAAATCTCAATATCAGTGCTCAGTATCAGTGGTTACTTATTGCTGCTCAGTAATACTAGTAGTGTGTCTCTCCTGCTCAGTGTCAGTTCTCAGTAGTATCCTCATCAGTGCTCAGTATCACTGCTCATTGTCTTGTGCTGCATTGTGGTGCTCAGCATACTACAGTACATTACTAATAGTCCAGTGCTGCATTTTGCTGCTCAGTGTCAGTTCTAGTATCCTCATCAGTGCTCACTATCACTGCTCATTACATTGTGGTGTTCTGTATACTACAGTAACATAGTAATATAGTAACATATAGTAATATAGTTTTTGAGGTTGAAAAGAGGCAAATTGCCCATCGTGTTCAACCTGTTTTAAGTTGTGATGATTCTACATACTTGCTGAATAATGTTTTATGACTAGTTAACTACTACAACTCATGTTACCCCCGGATTAACCATGTTGATATTTTAAGTATTATAACCTTGGATAGCTTTTTCATTCAGAAATGTATCCATTCCTTTTTTAAATCCAATTACAGAGTCCACCATTACCACCTTCCCTGGCAGGGTATTCCACATCCTGATTGCCCTAACAGTGAAGATCATAGTATCTCACCTGGCAGGTAAGTAGGAGTTGGGCTAGAGCTGTGGAGGATTGCTGCTTGGGCACCCCCTGTCAAGTGAAGGAGATCCAACTGAGGCAGCACAAGGGAACTCTCGAAAGAAGAACAAGGCTAGAGGAAGATCTGAGACAAAGAAATCTGACTTTTACCAGAGCTGACCAGAGGAAAGCACAAACACAGTCCCCCACTACCACAAATAATGCAGTCGAGTTTCCCACATTTGGTTAAATCACAGGGGTCAGCATACCCAGAATGCAATGAATGAACGTCACCCTGGGAGAACAATCTTCATGACCATGGTATCTCCTATGCAAAATAAGTATGATTTGGGATAGGGCTGGGGAGGGCCGCTGCTCAGGCACATCTCTGTCAAGTAAAGGAGATTCAACTGAGGCAGCACAAGGGAACTCTCATCTGGGGACAACAACTGCAGGGAGAACACATATTTTCAGATGAACATGGGAGGGCAGAAGGCTGCCTAAAACTGAAGCACCCCCAAACAACAAACCAAATGCAACTACTAGTGCAAGCATTCCTGGGGGAAGGCCTGCAGCAGATGGATTTGCATATGGTGATGTCATCCAAGCAGTGGGTCAAAGTTGGCTTCAACCCTCGTCTGCATATGAAAAGAAAAAAGGGGTGTGCAGGGCATGGCGGTCTTTTGCGGCGCTTGGATGACCCCTAGTTCGCATTAAACACCTCCACCCTCCTTCGGTGTGGGGCTCATGTTGGCTATGCCCCAGCCCCTGAAGCATTCAAGCTGATTTCTTGCAGCAGCTGGGCACTGTAACAGCTCCAGAGCTGCTCTGTAAAGCAAGTAAAAGGGTGTGGGCCCTGCAGCACTACCTGTAGTTTGCATTGTGCGTTGGAAGGCACAAAGTAAGCAGACGGGAGAAGTCAGGATAGTGCACAAGGGTATAGAAGGAGGGGCTCAAGAAAAAAGAAGTGGAAACAGACAGCAAACTAGGCTGGAGAGAGACCTGAGACAAAGAGATCTGAATTATATGAGAGCCGACCAGGGGAAACACAAATTATGCAGTCAAGTTTCCCACATTTGGGGAAATCGCAGGGGCAGCACACCCAGAGTGCAATGGGTGAGCCTTGCCCTGGGAGAAGCATCTTCATGATCATAGTATCTCACCTGGCAGGTAAGTAGGAGTTGGGCTAGAGCTGGGGAGGGTCGCTGCTCGGGCACCCCCCTGTCAAGTGAAGGAGATCCAACTGAGGCAGCACAAGGGAACTCTCGAAAGAAGAACAAGGCTAGAGGAAGATCTGAGACAAAGAAATCTGACTTTTACCCGAGCTGACCAGAGGAAAGCACAAACACAGTCCCCCACTACCACAAATAATGCAGTTGAGTTTCCCACATTTGGGGAAATCACAGGGGTCAGCATACCCAGAATGCAATGAATGAACCTAACCCTGGGAGAACAATCTTCATGACCATGGTATCTCCTATGCAAAATAAGTATGATTTGGGATAGGGCTGGGGAGGGCCGCTGCTCAGGCACATCTCTGTCAAGTAAAGGAGATTCAACTGAGGCAGCACAAGGGAACTCTCATCTGGGGACAACAACTGCAGGGAGAACACATATTTTCAGATGAACATGGGAGGGCAGAAGGCTGCCTAATACTGAAGCACCCCCAAACAACAAACCAAATGCAACAACTAGTGCAAGCATTCCTGGGGGAAGGCCTGCAGCAGATGGATTTGAATATGGTGATGTCATCCAAGCAGTGGGTCAAAGTTGGCTTCAACCCTCGTCTGCATATGAAAAGAATAAAGGGGTGTGCAGGGCATGGCGGCCTTTTGCGGCGCTTGGATGACCCCTAGTTCGCATTAAACACCTCCACCCTCCTTCGGTGTGGGGCTCATGTTGGCTATGCCCCAGCCCCTGAAGCATTCAAGCTGATTTCTTGCAGCAGCTGGGCACTGTAACAGCTCCAGAGCTGCTCTGTAAAGCAAGTAAAAGGGTGTGGGCCCTGCAGCACTACCTGTAGTTTGCATTGTGCGTTGGAAGGCACAAAGTAAGCAGACGGGAGAAGTCAGGATAGTGCACAAGGGTATAGAAGGGAGGGGCTCAAGAAAAAAGAAGTGGAAACAGACAGCAAACTAGGCTGGAGAGAGACCTGAGACAAAGAGATCTGAATTATATGAGAGCCGACCAGGGGAAACACAAATTATGCAGTCAAGTTTCCCACATTTGGGGAAATCGCAGGGGCAGCACACCCAGAGTGCAATGGGTGAGCCTTGCCCTGGGAGAAGCATCTTCATGATCATAGTATCTCACCTGGCAGGTAAGTAGGAGTTGGGCTAGAGCTGGGGAGGGTCGCTGCTCAGGCACCCCCCTGTCAAGTGAAGGAGATCCAACTGAGGCAGCACAAGGGAACTCTCGAAAGAAGAACAAGGCTAGAGGAAGATCTGAGACAAAGAAATCTGACTTTTACCAGAGCTGACCAGAGGAAAGCACAAACACAGTCCCCCACTACCACAAATAATGCAGTTGAGTTTCCCACATTTGGGGAAATCACAGGGGTCAGCATACCCAGAATGCAATGAATGAACCTAACCCTGGGAGAACAATCTTCATGACCATGGTATCTCCTATGCAAAATAAGTATGATTTGGGATAGGGCTGGGGAGGGCCGCTGCTCAGGCACATCTCTGTCAAGTAAAGGAGATTCAACTGAGGCAGCACAAGGGAACTCTCATCTGGGGACAACAACTGCAGGGAGAACACATATTTTCAGATGAACATGGGAGGGCAGAAGGCTGCCTAATACTGAAGCACCCCCAAACAACAAACCAAATGCAACAACTAGTGCAAGCATTCCTGGGGGAAGGCCTGCCGCAGATGGATTTGCATATGGTGATGTCATCCAAGCAGTGGGTCAAAGTTGGTTCAAACACCTTTGCAAAGTTCTATAAGTTTGATACCCTGGCTGAGGAGGACCTCCTGTTTGCTCAATCGGTGCTGCAGAGTCATCCGCACTCTCCTGCCCGTTTGGGAGCTTTGGTATAATCCCCATGGTCCTTACGGAGTCCCCAGCATCCTCTAGGACGTAAGAGAAAATAAGATTTTAAACCTACCGGTAAATCTTTTTCTCGTAGTCCGTAGAGGATGCTGGGTGCCCGTCCCAAGTGCGGTCTACTTCTGCAAGACTTGTATATAGTTATTGCTTACATAAGGGTTATATGTTAGTTTTCATCGGTCTTGGACTGATGCTATGTTGTTTTCATACTGTTAACTGGGTAGTATATCACAAGTTATACGGTGTGATTGGTGTGGCTGGTATGAATCTTGACCTTGGATTAACAAAAATCCTTTCCTCGTACTGTCCGTCTCCTCTGGGCACAGTTTCTCTAACTGAGGTATGGAGGAGGGGCATAGAGGGAGGAGCCAGTGCACACCCAGATCTAAAGTCTTTCTTAAAGTGCCCATGTCTGCTGCGGAGCCCGTCTATCCCCCATGGTCCTTACGGAGTCCCCATCGTCCTCTACGGACTACGAGAGAAAAAAATTACCGGTAGGTTTAAAATGTTATTTTTTTCTCTGCAACCCACTGCTAAATTGTGCTTCCTAGCTGTTTTTTATAAAATCACTTAATTAAATCTAACTCTGATTACGTCAGAGAAGGCCAGGTACCCTACACCATAAGAGGGGGTTTGAAATTTTGACTTGTCTACTTAAAGATCACCAAAATCTGATGACAAGGTCAATTACATCCCTGGGTGGGATTGAACCACCAACCTTTTGGTTAATAGCCCATGTAAGTGCAAGAAATCCTGAAGCACTCACTCATCATGGGAAAGTACCAATGTGTTTCTTACAAAAATTCTCCAGATTATTGACTTTTTAAAGTTTTTCTAGGAAACGTTCTAGATGAATGATTATTAGCCTTTGTCAGTATTGACTTTTGCAAGGTGTCTCTGTGGCGCAATCGGTTAGCATGTTTGGCTATTAACCAAAAGGTTGGTGGTTCAATCCCACCCAGGGATGTAATTGACCTTGTAATCAGATTTTGGTGATCTTTAAGTAGACAAGTCAAAATTTCAAAAAAAAAACCCTTATGGTGTAGGGTACCTGGCCTTCTCTGATGTAATCAGAGTTAGATTTGATTAAGTGATTTTATAAAAAAACAGCTAGGAAGCACAATTTAGCAGTGGGTTGCAGAGAAAAAAAAATATGCTGGCAGAAAAGTCCAATTGAGTGATTAAACAGCTCTTCATTTTCTGATTTTATGTTTATGCTAACAAATTTGCTCTCTGAAAAGTGTCCACAAAGCCAAGTCTCTGATTAACACCTTTGTAGGAATGGTTTTTCACCTATTACTGAAATAAACTTGCTTCATTGGAAAGGCATCAAAGATGCATCCTCATTTCAATGTCTACTGAAATAATACAGGTTGACACCAGGAAACGTCACTGCATCCTTGCTGCTTCCTCATGGGGAAGTCTGTTTAATGTGAAAACAAGGTGATATCTAATCAGCACACAGGTAAGGAATTAAGAAAATCTTTCTTTATGGGTGAAGATGTTTCTCACAAATTGTTGTCCCAATGCATCATTGAAATTCAAGATGGAAGATGATTTTCATATATCACTTGTACATTTTGCATTGCTCTTCTGGTGACAATGTAGTTTGTTTTTGTCAATTACCATTTCAGTAATAGGGTAAAGAAAATTAAGTGGATTTTTTAAAGAAAACAATGCTGTCAATATACTATTAAAACAAATTAAAATGATAAAAGTTATTGTACTTTAAGTAAAAATAAAAGAGCCAAAATATCAATCCCAGTTTTTGATTACTTTAATTATAAAAAAAAAAATGCACATAGCAGAGGATAGTTTCGATCAATCAACCTCTGGGTTATGGGCCCAGCATGCTTCCATTGCACTACTATGCTGCTCATGGAAGTGTAAGAGATCCTGAAGACTTAATTGATTAAAGGCCTAAAAGTACTGGACTATAAGGAAAGACTTACTAGGCTGAATATTTATACACTAGAAAAGAGGTGCCTAAGAGGAGATATTATTAATATCTTCAAATATGTAAAGATACATAACAAAGAGTTATCAGAGGAATTATTTATTAAAAGAACACGTGGTCACTCGCTGCGACTGGAGGAAAGTTCAGAATGCAATGGAGGAAAGGTTTCTTCACTGTTAGGGCAATCAGGATGTGGAATTCCCTGCCAGGGAAGGTGGTAATGGCGGACTCTGTAATTGGATTTAAAAAAGGAATGGATACATTTCTGAATGAAAAAGCTATCCAAGGTTATAATACTTAAAATATCAACATGGTTAATCCGGGGGTAACATGAGTTATAGTAGCTAACTAGTCATAAAACATTATTCAGCAAGTATGTAGAATCATCACAACTTAAAACAGGTTGAACACGATGGGCAATTTGCCTCTATTCAACCTCAAAAACTATGTTACTATATTACTATGTTATTGTAGTATACAGAACACCACAATGCAATGAGCAGTGATAGTGAGCACTGATGAGGATACTAGAACTGACACTGAGCAGCAAGATGCAGCACTGGACTATTAGTAATGTACTGTAGTATGCTGAGCACCACAATGCAGCACAAGACAATGAGCAGTGATACTGAGCACTGATGAGGATACTACTGAGAACTGACACTGAGCAGGAGAGACACACTACTAGTATTACTGAGCAGCAATAAGTAACCACTGATACTGAGCACTGATATTGAGATTTCCACTGAGAGAACATAGCCACGTCCTCTCCGCTCTCTCTTCAATGCACGAGTAAAAATGGCAGCAACGCGCAGCTCTTTATATGGAATCCGAATCTCGCGAGAATCCGACAGCGGGATGATGACATTTTCCCTTGTTCAGGTTTTCCGAGTCAGGCGGGAACAACCGAGCCTGCCTCGGACCAGTGTAAACCACGTGGAGTTCGTGGGGAATTCGGTTCTCGGAGAACCGAACCCGCTCCTCTCTACCTTATACCCATCAATTTTTTTATTTTCAATCTAAACCCCTGCAGTTTTCTGTAAGCATCTGCTTCGCTATGATGATCAACAAGTCACAAGGGCAAACACTCAGGGTTTGAGGCGTAGATCTTAGGACCAGCTGCTACAAGCATGGCAGAGGTGTCACTATCACTGGTGACACCCAGAGAGGTGGCGAGGGAGATTGTAATGCAGTGCGCGCAGATAAGCAGCGCAATGGTAAAAAGGAGGCATGGTTTCATAGGTAGGGGCGTGGCCTGGTGGCCTGAATCTACATTTTGTTGCTCCGGGTGTCCCGGGGGTTGGGGGCTGCACCCGGGGACTAGTGTGTGAGCGGTGCTGGCTCCTGCACAGTGACAGGGCATGGCCACCCAGCATGACGCCTCCCTTCTTGACCATGCTGTAATTGCAGTCGCACTGCAGTTCAGCGTGATCATAAAAAATGGTGTAGCCTCCTGCTGGTGCAGACTGTATGTGCGCGCAGGAAGCCGCCACCATTTTTGTGATCACAGCGGCTGAATGTGATGTCATACAGCCGCTGTGACCACGCCCCCTGTGTCTCCTCCGTTGCAGACCCCATTTTGAAGCCTTGCCCCCGCACCGCTCCATCCCTGACTTGGAAATGGAGTGTTGCTGACCCACCTCTCCCCCCCTTCCCCGCCCCGATTGACAGGCAGAGGCGATCACATTCTCTGCGGGGTGCCGCAGAAAATGCAGGCACATGCGTATGCTCTTAGCAATTTTTGCAGTTGGATCGCTTATTGTGATTGCAATCCAACCTGAATCAGGCCTTATTACCTATCACAATGCGCTGCGGGCAGTACAAAATTGGGTTAATATAGGAGAAAAAACCCCAGACCTGTGCTCCTTAACTGTAGTGAGCGAGTGACCACGTGTACAAGCACTCCTGGGGGAAGGTCTGCAGCAGACGGATTTGCATACGGTGATGTAAATCCAAGCAGTGGGCCAAAGTTGACTGGAACCCTCATCTGCATATGAAAAGAGAAAAGGGGCATGCAGGGCATGGCGGCCTTTTGCAGTGCTTGGATGACCCCTAGTTCGCATTAAACACCCCCACCCTCCTTTGGTGTGGGGCTCATGTGGGGCTCATGTTGGCCATGCCCCATCCCCTGATGCATTCAAGCTGATTTCTTGCAGCAGCTGGGCACTGTAACAGCTCCAGAGCTGTTCTGTAAGGCAAGTAAAAGTGTGTGGGCCCTGCAGCACCACCTGTTGTTCGCATTGTGCGTTGGAAGGCACAAATTAAGCAGACGGGAGGAGAAGTCAGGATAGTGCGCAAGGGCATTCTTTTCTCTTAGTCCGGGGGCAAGGCTTCAAAATGGGGTCTGCAACGGAGGAGACACAGGGGGCGTGGTCACAGCAGCTTTTCTCTACAGTCTGCACCAGCAGGAGCCTACACCATTTTTTATGATCACGCTGAACTGCAGTGCGACTGCAATTACAGCATGGTCAAGAAGGGAGGCGTCATGCTGGGTGGCCATGCCCTGTCACTGTGCAGGAGCCAGCACAGCTCACACACTAGTCCCCGGGTGCAGCCCCCAACCCCCGGGACACCCGGAGCAACAAAATGTAGATTCAGGCCACCAGGCCACGCCCCTACCTATGAAACCATGCCTCCTTTTTACCATTGCGCTGCTTATCTGCGCGCACTGCATTACAATCTCCCTCGCCACCTCTCTGGGTGTCACCAGTGATAGTGACACCTCTGCCATGCTTGTAGCAGCTGGTCCTAAGATCTACGCCTCAAACCCTGAGTGTTTGCCCTTGTGACTTGTTGATCATCATAGCGAAGCAGATGCTTACAGAAAACTGCAGGGGTTTAGATTGAAAATAAAAAAATTGATGGGTATAAGGTAGAGAGGAGCGGGTTCGGTTCTCCGAGAACCGAATTCCCCACGAACTCCACGTGGTTTACACTGGTCCGAGGCAGGCTCGGTTGTTCCCGCCTGACTCGGAAAACCTGAACAAGGGAAAATGTCATCATCCCGCTGTCGGATTCTCGCGAGATTCGGATTCCATATAAAGAGCTGCGCGTTGCTGCCATTTTTACTCGTGCATTGAAGAGAGAGCGGAGAGGACGTGGCTATGTTCTCTCAGTGGAAATCTCAATATCAGTGCTCAGTATCAGTGGTTACTTATTGCTGCTCAGTAATACTAGTAGTGTGTCTCTCCTGCTCAGTGTCAGTTCTCAGTAGTATCCTCATCAGTGCTCAGTATCACTGCTCATTGTCTTGTGCTGCATTGTGGTGCTCAGCATACTACAGTACATTACTAATAGTCCAGTGCTGCATCTTGCTGCTCAGTGTCAGTTCTAGTATCCTCATCAGTGCTCACTATCACTGCTCATTGCATTGTGGTGTTCTGTATACTACAATAACATAGTAATATAGTAACATAGTTTTTGAGGTTGAATAGAGGCAAATTGCCCATCGTGTTCAACCTGTTTTAAGTTGTGATGATTCTACATACTTGCTGAATAATGTTTTATGACTAGTTAGCTACTATAACTCATGTTACCCCCGGATTAACCATGTTGATATTTTAAGTATTATAACCTTGGATAGCTTTTTCATTCAGAAATGTATCCATTCCTTTTTTAAATCCAATTACAGAGTCCGCCATTACCACCTTCCCTGGCAGGGAATTCCACATCCTGATTGCCCTAACAGTGAAGAAACCTTTCCTCCATTGCATTCTGAACTTTCCTCCAGTCGCAGCGAGTGACCACGTGTTCTTTTAATAAATAATTCCTCTGATAACTCTTTGTTATGTATCTTTACATATTTGAAGATATTAATAATATCTCCTCTTAGGCACCTCTTTTCTAGTGTATAAATATTCAGCCTAGTAAGTCTTTCCTTATAGTCCAGTACTTTTAGGCCTTTAATCAATTAAGTCTTCAGGATCTCTTACACTTCCATGAGCAGCATAGTAGTGCAATGGAAGCATGCTGGGCCCATAACCCAGAGGTTGATTGATCGAAACTATCCTCTGCTATGTGCATTTTTTTTTTTATAATTAAAGTAATCAAAAACTGGGATTGATATTTTGGCTCTTTTATTTTTACTTAAAGTACAATAACTTTTATCATTTTAATTTGTTTTAATAGTATATTGACAGCATTGTTTTCTTTAAAAAATCCACTTAATTTTCTTTACCCTATTACTGAAATGGTAATTGACAAAAACAAACTACATTGTCACCAGAAGAGCAATGCAAAATGTACAAGTGATATATGAAAATCATCTTCCATCTTGAATTTCAATGATGCATTGGGACAACAATTTGTGAGAAACATCTTCACCCATAAAGAAAGATTTTCTTAATTCCTTACCTGTGTGCTGATTAGATATCACCTTGTTTTCACATTAAACAGACTTCCCCATGAGGAAGCAGCAAGGATGCAGTGACGTTTCCTGGTGTCAACCTGTATTATTTCAGTAGACATTGAAATGAGGATGCATCTTTGATGCCTTTCCAATGAAGCAAGTTTATTTCAGTAATAGGTGAAAAACCATTCCTACAAAGGTGTTAATCAGAGACTTGGCTTTGTGGACACTTTTCAGAGAGCAAATTTGTTAGCATAAACATAAAATCAGAAAATGAAGAGCTGTTTAATCACTCAATTGGACTTTTCTGCCAGCATATTTTTTTTTCTCTGCAACCCACTGCTAAATTGTGCTTCCTAGCTGTTTTTTTATAAAATCACTTAATCAAATCTAACTCTGATTACATCAGAGAAGGCCAGGTACCCTACACCATAAGGGTTTTTTTTTGAAATTTTGACTTGTCTACTTAAAGATCACCAAAATCTGATTACAAGGTCAATTACATCCCTGGGTGGGATTGAACCACCAACCTTTTGGTTAATAGCCAAACATGCTAACCGATTGCGCCACAGAGACACCTTGCAAAAGTCAATACTGACAAAGGCTAATAATCATTCATCTAGAACGTTTCCTAGAAAAACTTTAAAAAGTCAATAATCTGGAGAATTTTTGTAAGAAACACATTGGTACTTTCCCATGATGAGTGAGTGCTTCAGGATTTCTTGCACTTACATGGGCTATTAACCAAAAGGTTGGTGGTTCAATCCCACCCAGGGATGTAATTGACCTTGTCATCAGATTTTGGTGATCTTTAAGTAGACAAGTCAAAATTTCAAACCCCCTCTTATGGTGTAGGGTACCTGGCCTTCTCTGACGTAATCAGAGTTAGATTTAATTAAGTGATTTTATAAAAAACAGCTAGGAAGCACAATTTAGCAGTGGGTTGCAGAGAAAAAAATAACATTTTAAACCTACCGGTAATTTTTTTCTCTCGTAGTCCGTAGAGGACGATGGGGACTCCGTAAGGACCATGGGGGATAGACGGGCTCCGCAGCAGACATGGGCACTTTAAGAAAGACTTTAGATCTGGGTGTGCACTGGCTCCTCCCTCTATGCCCCTCCTCCATACCTCAGTTAGAGAAACTGTGCCCAGAGGAGACGGACAGTACGAGGAAAGGATTTTTGTTAATCCAAGGTCAAGATTCATACCAGCCACACCAATCACACCGTATAACTTGTGATATACTACCCAGTTAACAGTATGAAAACAACATAGCATCAGTCCAAGACCGATGAAAACTAACATATAACCCTTATGTAAGCAATAACTATATACAAGTCTTGCAGAAGTAGACCGCACTTGGGACGGGCACCCAGCATCCTCTACGGACTACGAGAAAAAGATTTACCGGTAGGTTTAAAATCTTATTTTCTCTTACGTCCTAGAGGATGCTGGGGACTCCGTAAGGACCATGGGGATTATACCAAAGCTCCCAAACGGGCAGGAGAGTGCGGATGACTCTGCAGCACCGATTGAGCAAACAGGAGGTCCTCCTCAGCCAGGGTATCAAACTTATAGAACTTTGCAAAGGTGTTTGAACCAACTTTGACCCACTGCTTGGATGACATCACCATATGCAAATCCATCTGCGGCAGGCCTTCCCCCAGGAATGCTTGCACTAGTTGTTGCATTTGGTTTGTTGTTTGGGGGTGCTTCAGTATTAGGCAGCCTTCTGCCCTCCCATGTTCATCTGAAAATATGTGTTCTCCCTGCAGTTGTTGTCCCCAGATGAGAGTTCCCTTGTGCTGCCTCAGTTGAATCTCCTTTACTTGACAGAGATGTGCCTGAGCAGCGGCCCTCCCCAGCCCTATCCCAAATCATACTTATTTTGCATAGGAGATACCATGGTCATGAAGATTGTTCTCCCAGGGTTAGGTTCATTCATTGCATTCTGGGTATGCTGACCCCTGTGATTTCCCCAAATGTGGGAAACTCAACTGCATTATTTGTGGTAGTGGGGGACTGTGTTTGTGCTTTCCTCTGGTCAGCTCTGGTAAAAGTCAGATTTCTTTGTCTCAGATCTTCCTCTAGCCTTGTTCTTCTTTCAAGAGTTCCCTTGTGCTGCCTCAGTTGGATCTCCTTCACTTGACAGGGGGGTGCCTGAGCAGCGACCCTCCCCAGCTCTAGCCCAACTCCTACTTACCTGCCAGGTGAGATACTATGATCATGAAGATGCTTCTCCCAGGGCAAGGCTCACCCATTGCACTCTGGGTGTGCTGCCCCTGCGATTTCCCCAAATGTGGGAAACTTGACTGCATAATTTGTGTTTCCCCTGGTCGGCTCTCATATAATTCAGATCTCTTTGTCTCAGGTCTCTCTCCAGCCTAGTTTGCTGTCTGTTTCCACTTCTTTTTTCTTGAGCCCCTCCCTTCTATACCCTTGTGCACTATCCTGACTTCTCCCGTCTGCTTACTTTGTGCCTTCCAACGCACAATGCAAACTACAGGTAGTGCTGCAGGGCCCACACCCTTTTACTTGCTTTACAGAGCAGCTCTGGAGCTGTTACAGTGCCCAGCTGCTGCAAGAAATCAGCTTGAATGCTTCAGGGGCTGGGGCATAGCCAACATGAGCCCCACACCGAAGGAGGGTGGAGGTGTTTAATGCGAACTAGGGGTCATCCAAGCGCCGCAAAAGGCCGCCATGCCCTGCACACCCCTTTTTTCTTTTCATATGCAGACGAGGGTTGAAGCCAACTTTGACCCACTGCTTGGATGACATCACCATATGCAAATCCATCTGCTGCAGGCCTTCCCCCAGGAATGCTTGCACTAGTAGTTGCATTTGGTTTGTTGTTTGGGGGTGCTTCAGTTTTAGGCAGCCTTCTGCCCTCCCATGTTCATCTGAAAATATGTGTTCTCCCTGCAGTTGTTGTCCCCAGATGAGAGTTCCCTTGTGCTGCCTCAGTTGAATCTCTTTTACTTGACAGAGATGTGCCTGAGCAGCGGCCCTCCCCAGCCCTATCCCAAATCATACTTATTTTGCATAGGAGATACCATGGTCATGAAGATTGTTCTCCCAGGGTTAGGTTCATTCATTGCATTCTGGGTATGCTGACCCCTGTGATTTCCCCAAATGTGGGAAACTCAACTGCATTATTTGTGGTAGTGGGGGACTGTGTTTGTGCTTTCCTCTGGTCAGCTCTGGTAAAAGTCAGATTTCTTTGTCTCAGATCTTCCTCTAGCCTTGTTCTTCTTTCGAGAGTTCCCTTGTGCTGCCTCAGTTGGATCTCCTTCACTTGACAGGGGGGTGCCCGAGCAGCGACCCTCCCCAGCTCTAGCCCAACTCCTACTTACCTGCCAGGTGAGATACTATGATCATGAAGATGCTTCTCCCAGGGCAAGGCTCACCCATTGCACTCTGGGTGTGCTGCCCCTGCGATTTCCCCAAATGTGGGAAACTTGACTGCATAATTTGTGTTTCCCCTGGTCGGCTCTCATATAATTCAGATCTCTTTGTCTCAGGTCTCTCTCCAGCCTAGTTTGCTGTCTGTTTCCACTTCTTTTTTCTTGAGCCCCTCCCTTCTATACCCTTGTGCACTATCCTGACTTCTCCCGTCTGCTTACTTTGTGCCTTCCAACGCACAATGCAAACTACAGGTAGTGCTGCAGGGCCCACACCCTTTTACTTGCTTTACAGAGCAGCTCTGGAGCTGTTACAGTGCCCAGCTGCTGCAAGAAATCAGCTTGAATGCTTCAGGGGCTGGGGCATAGCCAACATGAGCCCCACACCGAAGGAGGGTGGAGGTGTTTAATGCGAACTAGGGGTCATCCAAGCGCCGCAAAAGGCCGCCATGCCCTGCACACCCCTTTATTCTTTTCATATGCAGACGAGGGTTGAAGCCAACTTTGACCCACTGCTTGGATGACATCACCATATTCAAATCCATCTGCTGCAGGCCTTCCCCCAGGAATGCTTGCACTAGTTGTTGCATTTGGTTTGTTGTTTGGGGGTGCTTCAGTATTAGGCAGCCTTCTGCCCTCCCATGTTCATCTGAAAATATGTGTTCTCCCTGCAGTTGTTGTCCCCAGATGAGAGTTCCCTTGTGCTGCCTCAGTTGAATCTCCTTTACTTGACAGAGATGTGCCTGAGCAGCGGCCCTCCCCAGCCCTATCCCAAATCATACTTATTTTGCATAGGAGATACCATGGTCATGAAGATTGTTCTCCCAGGGTTAGGTTCATTCATTGCATTCTGGGTATGCTGACCCCTGTGATTTCCCCAAATGTGGGAAACTCAACTGCATTATTTGTGGTAGTGGGGGACTGTGTTTGTGCTTTCCTCTGGTCAGCTCGGGTAAAAGTCAGATTTCTTTGTCTCAGATCTTCCTCTAGCCTTGTTCTTCTTTCGAGAGTTCCCTTGTGCTGCCTCAGTTGGATCTCCTTCACTTGACAGGGGGGTGCCCGAGCAGCGACCCTCCCCAGCTCTAGCCCAACTCCTACTTACCTGCCAGGTGAGATACTATGATCATGAAGATGCTTCTCCCAGGGCAAGGCTCACCCATTGCACTCTGGGTGTGCTGCCCCTGCGATTTCCCCAAATGTGGGAAACTTGACTGCATAATTTGTGTTTCCCCTGGTCGGCTCTCATATAATTCAGATCTCTTTGTCTCAGGTCTCTCTCCAGCCTAGTTTGCTGTCTGTTTCCACTTCTTTTTTCTTGAGCCCCTCCTTCTATACCCTTGTGCACTATCCTGACTTCTCCCGTCTGCTTACTTTGTGCCTTCCAACGCACAATGCAAACTACAGGTAGTGCTGCAGGGCCCACACCCTTTTACTTGCTTTACAGAGCAGCTCTGGAGCTGTTACAGTGCCCAGCTGCTGCAAGAAATCAGCTTGAATGCTTCAGGGGCTGGGGCATAGCCAACATGAGCCCCACACCGAAGGAGGGTGGAGGTGTTTAATGCGAACTAGGGGTCATCCAAGCGCCGCAAAAGGCCGCCATGCCCTGCACACCCCTTTATTCTTTTCATATGCAGACGAGGGTTGAAGCCAACTTTGACCCACTGCTTGGATGACATCACCATATTCAAATCCATCTGCTGCAGGCCTTCCCCCAGGAATGCTTGCACTAGTTGTTGCATTTGGTTTGTTGTTTGGGGGTGCTTCAGTATTAGGCAGCCTTCTGCCCTCCCATGTTCATCTGAAAATATGTGTTCTCCCTGCAGTTGTTGTCCCCAGATGAGAGTTCCCTTGTGCTGCCTCAGTTGAATCTCCTTTACTTGACAGAGATGTGCCTGAGCAGCGGCCCTCCCCAGCCCTATCCCAAATCATACTTATTTTGCATAGGAGATACCATGGTCATGAAGATTGTTCTCCCAGGGTTAGGTTCATTCATTGCATTCTGGGTATGCTGACCCCTGTGATTTCCCCAAATGTGGGAAACTCAACTGCATTATTTGTGGTAGTGGGGGACTGTGTTTGTGCTTTCCTCTGGTCAGCTCGGGTAAAAGTCAGATTTCTTTGTCTCAGATCTTCCTCTAGCCTTGTTCTTCTTTCGAGAGTTCCCTTGTGCTGCCTCAGTTGGATCTCCTTCACTTGACAGGGGGGTGCCCGAGCAGCGACCCTCCCCAGCTCTAGCCCAACTCCTACTTACCTGCCAGGTGAGATACTATGATCATGAAGATGCTTCTCCCAGGGCAAGGCTCACCCATTGCACTCTGGGTGTGCTGCCCCTGCGATTTCCCCAAATGTGGGAAACTTGACTGCATAATTTGTGTTTCCCCTGGTCGGCTCTCATATAATTCAGATCTCTTTGTCTCAGGTCTCTCTCCAGCCTAGTTTGCTGTCTGTTTCCACTTCTTTTTTCTTGAGCCCCTCCTTCTATACCCTTGTGCACTATCCTGACTTCTCCCGTCTGCTTACTTTGTGCCTTCCAACGCACAATGCAAACTACAGGTAGTGCTGCAGGGCCCACACCCTTTTACTTGCTTTACAGAGCAGCTCTGGAGCTGTTACAGTGCCCAGCTGCTGCAAGAAATCAGCTTGAATGCTTCAGGGGCTGGGGCATAGCCAACATGAGCCCCACACCGAAGGAGGGTGGAGGTGTTTAATGCGAACTAGGGGTCATCCAAGCGCCGCAAAAGACCGCCATGCCCTGCACACCCCTTTTTTCTTTTCATATGCAGACGAGGGTTGAAGCCAACTTTGACCCACTGCTTGGATGACATCACCATATGCAAATCCATCTGCTGCAGGCCTTCCCCCAGGAATGCTTGCACTAGTAGTTGCATTTGGTTTGTTGTTTGGGGGTGCTTCAGTTTTAGGCAGCCTTCTGCCCTCCCATGTTCATCTGAAAATATGTGTTCTCCCTGCAGTTGTTGTCCCCAGATGAGAGTTCCCTTGTGCTGCCTCAGTTGAATCTCCTTTACTTGACAGAGATGTGCCTGAGCAGCGGCCCTCCCCAGCCCTATCCCAAATCATACTTATTTTGCATAGGAGATACCATGGTCATGAAGATTGTTCTCCCAGGGTGACGTTCATTCATTGCATTCTGGGTATGCTGACCCCTGTGATTTAACCAAATGTGGGAAACTCGACTGCATTATTTGTGGTAGTGGGGGACTGTGTTTGTGCTTTCCTCTGGTCAGCTCTGGTAAAAGTCAGATTTCTTTGTCTCAGATCTTCCTCTAGCCTTGTTCTTCTTTCGAGAGTTCCCTTGTGCTGCCTCAGTTGGATCTCCTTCACTTGACAGGGGGTGCCCAAGCAGCAATCCTCCACAGCTCTAGCCCAACTCCTACTTACCTGCCAGGTGAGATACTATGATCTTCACTGTTAGGGCAATCAGGATGTGGAATACCCTGCCAGGGAAGGTGGTAATGGTGGACTCTGTAATTGGATTTAAAAAAGGAATGGATACATTTCTGAATGAAAAAGCTATCCAAGGTTATAATACTTAAAATATCAACATGGTTAATCCGGGGGTAACATGAGTTGTAGTAGTTAACTAGTCATAAAACATTATTCAGCAAGTATGTAGAATCATCACAACTTAAAACAGGTTGAACACGATGGGCAATTTGCCTCTTTTCAACCTCAAAAACTATATTACTATATGTTACTATATTACTATGTTACTGTAGTATACAGAACACCACAATGTAATGAGCAGTGATAGTGAGCACTGATGAGGATACTAGAACTGACACTGAGCAGCAAAATGCAGCACTGGACTATTAGTAATGTACTGTAGTATGCTGAGCACCACAATGCAGCACAAGACAATGAGCAGTGATACTGAGCACTGATGAGGATACTACTGAGAACTGACACTGAGCAGGAGAGACACACTACTAGTATTACTGAGCAGCAATAAGTAACCACTGATACTGAGCACTGATATTGAGATTTCCACTGAGAGAACATAGCCACGTCCTCTCCACTCTCTCTTCAATGCACGAGTAAAAATGGCGGCAACGCGCAGCTCTTTATATGAAATCCGAATCTCGCGAGAATCCGACAGCGGGATGATGACATTTTCCCTTGTTCAGGTTTTCCGAGTCAGGCGGGAACAACCGAGCCTGCCTCGGACCAGTGTAAACCACGTGGAGTTCGTGGGGAATTCGGTTCTCGGAGAACCGAACCCGCTCCTCTCTACCTTATACCCATAATTTTTTTTATTTTCAATCTAAGCCCCTGCAGTTTTCTGTAAGCATCTGCTTCGCTATGATGATCAACAAGTCACAAGGGCAAACACTCAGGGCTTGAGGCGTAGATCTTAGGACCAGCTGCTACAAGCATGGCAGAGCTGTCACTATCACTGGTGACACCCAGAGAGGTGGCGAAGGAGATTGTAATGCAGTGCGCGCAGATAAGCAGCGCAATGGTAAAAAGGAGGCATGGTTTGATAGGTAGGGGCGTGGCCTGGTGGCCTGAATCTACATTTTGTTGCTCCGGGTGTCCCGGGGGTTGGGGGCTGCACCCGGGGACTAGTGTGTGAGCGGTGCTGGCTCCTGCACAGTGACAGGACATGGCCACCCAGCATGACACCTCCCTTCTTGACCATGCTGTAATTGCAGTCGCACTGCAGTTCAGCGTGATCATAAAAAATGGTGTAGCCTTCTGCTGGTGCAGACTGTATGTGCGCGCAGGAAGCCGCCACCATTTTTGTGATCACAGCGGCTGAATGTGATGTCATACAGCCGCTGTGACCACGCCCCCTGTGTCTCCTCCGTTGCAGACCCCATTTTGAAGCCTTGCCCCCGCACCGCTCCATCCCTGACTTGGAAATGGAGTGTTGCTGACCCCCCTCTCCCCCCCTGCCCCGATTGACAGGCAGAGGCGATCGCATTCTCTGCGGGGTGCCGCAGAAAATGCAGGCACATGCGTATGCTCTTAGCAATTTTTGCAGTTGGATCGCTTATTGTGATTGCAACCCAACCTGAATCAGGCCCTATTACCTATCACAATGCGCTGCGGGCAGTACAAAATTGGTTTAATATGGGAGAAAAACCCCCAGACCTGTGCTCCTTAACTGTACCTGGTGGCTTGTGGAGCGGCTGCCCAGTAATCAGTGTCCACGCCAGTGCGCACACGGTCCACCCCCTACGGCCACGCTCCCCCTCATCAGCGGCCTCGTGATCCGGAAGGGCGGTGTGTGTGTGACTGACCTTAGGAAGAAACCGGAGCCTCCGCTGCAGTGATCCAGCAACCAGGGCACGGGAGTATACAGCGCCGCTGGGAGTGATGAAGCTGCAGTAAAGATGTCTATTAGACCTAGCCTGCTGCAGCCCTTGTAGATTCTCATAAAAAAAGTTCTTATTTTCTTGTCAAAATTTATAGCTAAGAATAGGCTGCCTGAGGCAGGCCCCTGTTAAGTGGCCTGCTACTGAAGGCACCAACTACAAACTGAGCTCCCTGTTCATGGAAGCGGGGTTATAGAGGAGAATGCGCTGAGCATCTTGGGAACAGTCAAAAGCTTTGAGCCGGTTGGTGCCTCAGATCAAGATCCTACTCTACACCCCAATGTGAATCCTTGTGGAGTCCAGTGTACCCCACAGAAGAAATTAATGTGTCACACCCATTGGCAGCAACCTTAGAATAGCTGCTGACGGGCACAATTGAGAAAGGAAGGGGGGGGGGACATTTGAATCCAGCACATAGATGCAATTCAAATATGTAATTTGAACCTTCCTATTTTAAAATATAATGGATGAACCTCACCCTGTGAGAACAATCTTCATGATATAGAGATCTCATATGCAAAATAAGTATGAGTTGGGATAGGGCTGGGGAGGGTGGCTGCTCGGGCAAGCCCCTCCCCCGTCAAGTTAAGGAGATTCAACTGAGGAGGCACAAGGGAACTCTCGTCTGGGGACAACAACTGCAGGGAGACCACATCTTTTCAGATGAACATGGGAGGGCGGAAGGCTGCCTAATACTGAAGCACCATCAAATATCAAACCATATGCAATAACTAGTACAAGCATTCCTGGGGGAAGGTCTGCAGGAGACGAATTTGCATACGGTGATGTCATCCAAGCAGTGGGCCAAAGTTGGCTGGAACCCTCATCTGCATATGAAAAGAGAAAAGGGTTATGCAGGGCATGGCGGCCTTTTGCGGCGCTTGGATGACCCCTAGTTCGCATTAAACACCTCCACCCTCCTTTGGTGTGGGGCTCATGTTGGCTATGCCCCAGCCCCTGAAGCATTCAAGCTGATTTCTTGCAGCAGCTGGGCACTGTAACAGCTCCAGAGCTGCTCTGTAAGGCAAATAAAAGGGTGTGGGCCCTGCAGCACTACCTGTAGTTCGCATTGTGCGTTGGAAGGCACAAAGTAAGCAGACGGGAGAAGTCAGGATAGTGCGCAAGGGCATAGAAGGGAGCGGCTCAAGAAAAGAGAAGTGGAAACAGACAGCAAACTAGGCTGGAGAGAGACCTGAGACAAAGAGATCTGAATTATACGAGAGTCGACCAGGGGAAACACAAATTATGCAGTCAAGTTTCCCACATTTGGGGAAATCGCAGGGGCAGCACACCCAGAGTGCAATGGGTGAGCCTTGCCCTGGGAGAAGCACCTTCAAGATCATAGTATCTCACCTGGCAGGTAAGTAGGAGTTGGGCTAGAGCTGGGGAGGGTCGCTGCTCGGGCACCCCCCTGTCAAGTGAAGGAGATCCAACTGAGGCAGCACAATGGAACTCTCGAAAGAAGAACAAGGCTAGAGGAAGATCTGAGACAAAGAAATCTGACTTTTACCAGAGCTGAACAGCGGAAAACACAAACACAGTCCCCCACTACCACAAATAATGCAGGCGAGTTTCCCACATTTGGGGAAATCACAGGGGTCAGCATACCCAGAATGCAATGAATGAACCTCACCCTGGGTGAACAATTTTCATGACCATGGTGTCTCCTATGCAAAATAAGTATGATTTGGGATAGGGCTGGGGAGGGCCGCTGCTCAGGCACATCTCTGTCAAGTAAAGGAGATTCAACTGAGGCAGTACAAGGGAACTCTCATCTGGGGACAACAACTGCAGGGAGAACACATATTTTCAGATGAACATGGGAGGGCAGAAGGCTGCCTAATACTGAAGCACCCCCAAACAACAAACCAAATGCAACAACTAGTGCAAGCATTCCTGGGGGAAGGCCTGCAGCAGATGGATTTGCATATGGTGATGTTATCCAAGCAGTGGGTCAAAGTTGGCTTCAACCCTCATCTGCATATGAAAAGAGAAAAGGGGCGTGCAGGGCATGGCAGCCTTTTGCGGTGCTTGGATGACCCCTAGATCGCATTAAACACCCCCACCCTCCTTTGGTGTGGGGCTCATGTTGGCCATGCCCCATCCCATGAAGCATTCAAGCTGATTTCTTGCAGCAGCTGGGCACTGTAACAGCTCCAGAGCTGCTCTGTAAGGCAAGTAAAAGGGTGTGGGCCCTGCAGCACTACCTGTAGTTTGCATTGTGCATTGGAAGGCACAAAGTAAGCAGACGGGAGGAGAAGTCAGGATAGTGCACAAGGGTATAGAAGGTAGGGGCTCAAGAAAAAAGAAGTGGAAACAGACAGCAAACTAGGCTGGAGAGAGACCTGAGACAAAGAGATCTGAATTATACGAGAGCCGACCAGAGGAAACACAAATTATGCAGTCAAGTGTCCCACATTTGGGGAAATCGTAGGAGCAGCACACCCAGAGTGCAATGGGTGAGCTTTGCCCTGGGAGAAGCACCGTCCTGATTATAGTATCTCACCTGGGTGTGCTGCCCCTGCGATTTCCCCAAATGTGGGAAACTTGACTGCATAATTTGTGTTTCCCCTGGTCGGCTCTCATATAATTCAGATCTCTTTGTCTCAGGTCTCTCTCCAGCCTAGTTTGCTGTCTGTTTCCACTTCTTTTTTCTTGAGCCCCTCCCTTCTATACCCTTGTGGACTATCCTGACTTCTCCTCCTGTCTGCTTACTTTGTGCCTTCCAATGCACAATGCAAACTACAGGTAGTGCTGCAGGGCCCACACCCTTTTACTTGCCTTACAGAGCAGCTCTGGAGCTGTTACAGTGCCAAGCTGCTGCAAGAAATCAGCTTGAATGCTTCAGGGGCTGGGGCATGGCCAACATGAGCCCCACACCGAAGGAGGGTGGGGGTGTTTAATGCGAACTAAGGGTTATCCAAGCGCCGCAAAAGGCCGCCATGCCCTGCATACCCCTTTTCTCTTTTCATATGCAGATGAGGGTTCCAGCCAACTTTGGCCCACTGCTTGGATGACATCACTGTATGCAAATCCGTCTTCTGCAGACCTTCCCCCAGGAATGCTTGTACTAGTTGTTGCATTTGGTTTGTCGTTTGGGGGTGCTTCAGTATTAGGCAGCCTTCTGCCCTCCCATGTTCATCTGAAAATATGTGTTCTCACTGCAGTTGTTGTCCCCAGATGGGAGTTCCCTTGTGCTGCCTCAGTTGAATCTCCTTTACTCTACAACTTTTAAAACTTAGCAAAAGTGTTTACTAAATAGCTGCTCGGCAAAGTTGCAATGCCGAGACTCCCTGACCAGCTGCCCAGGATGAACCCACCTTTCTAGTAGAATGGGTCTTCACCTAATTCAGTAACGGCAATCCTGCCGTGGAATGAGCATGCTGAATCTTACCACAGATCCAGCGCATAATGGTCTACATGGAAGCAGGACACCCAATCCTGTTGGGAGCATACAGGACAAACAGAGCCTCTGTTTTCCTAATCTGAACCGTTCTGGTGACATAAATTTTCAAAGTTCTGACCACAGCCAGAGACTTTGACTCAACGAAGGTGTCAGTGGCCAAAGGCACCATGTGGAAAGATGAACCACCTTCGGCAGAAATTGTTGACGTGTCCTCAATTCTGCTCTATCTTCATGAAAGATCAAATAAAGGCTCTTGTGATACTGCATGGTTTGTACTGTTTTCCATGTGCTCCCAGATCTTTCAAGAAAGAAGCATGGTCAAGAAAGTTATGTTTGAAAAGAAACAACATTTACTGTCATTGTTATAGAATTTGGGAGAAAAAACAAGAAGAAATCTGCACTGTTGACGCACTGGACAGAATGAATGAATCATAAAATATAACCTTTATTAAGTATGTATTAAAATTGGATAAATATTAATATTATTATCCCAAACTGCAGTGAAACATAAAGGTTAAAATCACAGAACTAACATACATGTGCATAAGAAGAATAAAGAGATGTGAAAAAAAGGTTTAAAAAGCGTGTCCGTGTGTGATTATTTTTGAAGGCACAACCCTGGCGGGGTTGTTTATATAGATATATATGTTGCTAATAATCACTTTCTAGCGTAATGTTATTAAATAGCTGTTAGTATCTATGTCGTCAGGTACCACTGGGTCGTATCCTATATACTCCTGTGGGAAACTTGACTGCATAATTTGTGTTTCCCCTGGTCGGCTCTCGTATAATTCAGATCTCTTTGTCTCAGGTCTCTCTCCAGCCTAGTTTGCTGTCTGTTTCCACTTCTCTTTTCTTGAGCCGCTGCCTTCTATGCCCTTGTGCACTCTCCTGACTTCTCCTGTCTGCTTACTTTGTGCCTTCCAACGCACAATGCAAACTACAGGTAGTGCTGCAGGGCCCACACCCTTTTACTTGCCTTACAGAGCAGCTCTGGAGCTGTTACAGTGCCCAGCTGCAGCAAGAAATCAGCTTGAATGCTTCAGGGGCTGGGGCATAGCCAACATGAGCCCCACACCGACGGAGGGTGGAGGTGTTTAATGCGAACTAGGGGTCAGCCAAGCGCCGCAAAAGGCCGCTATGCCCTGCATGCCCCTTTTCTCTTTTCATATGCAGACGAGGGTTGAAGCCAACTTTGACCCACTGCTTGGATGACATCACCATATGCAAATCCATCTGCGGCAGGCCTTCCCCCAGGAATGCTTGCACTAGTTGTTGCATTTGGTTTGTTGTTTGGGGGTGCTTCAGTATTAGGCAGCCTTCTGCCCTCCCATGTTCATCTGAAAATATGTGTTCTCCCTGCAGTTGTTGTCCCCAGATGAGAGTTCCCTTGTGCTGCCTCAGTTGAATCTCCTTTACTTGACAGAGATGTGCCTGAGCAGCGGCCCTCACCAGCCCTATCCCAAATCATACTTATTTTGCATAGGAGATACCATGGTCATGAAGATTGTTCTCCCAGGGTTAGGTTCATTCATTGCGTTCTGGGTATGCTGACCTCTGTGATTTCCCCAAATGTGGGAAACTCGACTGCATTATTTGTGGTAGTGGGGGACTGTGTTTGTGCTTTCCTCTGGTCTGCTCTGGTAAAAGTCAGATTTCTTTGTCTCAGATCTTCCTCTAGCCTTGTTCTTCTTTCAAGAGTTCCATTGTGCTGCCTCAGTTGGATCTCCTTCACTTGACAGGGGGGTGCCCGAGCAGCGACCCTCCCCAGCTCTAGCCCAACTCCTACTTACCTGCCAGGTGAGATACTATGATCATGAAGTTGCTTCTCCCAGGGCAAGGCTCACCCATTGCACTCTGGGTGTGCTGCCCCTGCGATTTCCCCAAATGTGGGAAACTTGACTGCATAATTTGTGTTTCCCCTAGTCGGCTCTCATATAATTCAGATCTCTTTGTCTCAGGTCTCTCTCCAGCCTAGTTTGCTGTCTGTTTCCACTTCTTTTTTCTTGAGCCCCTCCCTTCTACACCCTTGTGCACTATCCTGACTTCTCCTCCTGTCTGCTTACTTTGTGCCTTCCGATGCACAATGCAAACTACAGGTAGTGCTGCAGGGCCCACACCCTTTTACTTGCCTTACAGAGCAGCTCTGGAGCTGTTACAGTGCCAAGCTGCTGCAAGAAATCAGCTTGAATGCTTCAGGGGCTGGGGCATGGCCAACATGAGCCCCACACCGAAGGAGGGTGGGGGTGTTTAATGCGAACTAAGGGTCATTCAAGCGCCGCAAAAGGCCGCCATGCCCTGCATACCCCTTTTCTCTTTTCATATGCAGATGAGGGTTCCAGCCAACTTTGGCCCACTGCTTGGATGACATCACTGTATGCAAATCCGTCTTCTGCAGACCTTCCCCCAGGAATGCTTGTACTAGTTGTTGCATTTGGTTTGTTGTTTGGGGTGCTTCAGTATTAGGCAGCCTTCTGCCCTCCCATGTTCATCTGAAAATATGTGTTCTCCCGGCAGTTGTTGTCCCCAGATGAGAGTTCCCTTGTGCTGCCTCAGTTGAATCTCCTTTACTTGACAGAGATGTGCCTGAGCAGCGGCCCTCCCCAGCCCTATCCCAAATCATACTTATTTTGCATAGGAGATACCATTGTCATGAAGATTGTTCTCCCAGGGTAACGTTCATTCATTGCATTCTGGGTATGCTGACCCCTGTGATTTCCCCAAATGTGGGAAACTTGACTGCTTTATTTGTGGTAGTGGGGGACTGTGTTTGTGCTTTCCTCTGGTCAGCTCTGGTTAAAGTCAGATTTCTTTGTCTCAGATCTTCCTCTAGCCTTGTTCTTTTTTTGAGAGTTTCCTTGTGCTGCCTCAGTTTGATCTCCTTCACTTGACAGGGGGGTACCCGAGCAGCGACCCTCCCCAGCTCTAGCCCAACTCCTACATACCTGCCAGGTGAGATACTATGATCATGAAGGTGCTTCTCCCAGGGCAAGGCTCACCCATTGCACTCTGGGTGTGCTGCTCCTGCGATTTCCCCAAATGTGGGAAACTTGACTGCATAATTTGTGTTTCCCCTGGTCGGCTCTCGTATAATTCAGATCTCTTTGTCTCAGGTCTCTCTCCAGCCTAGTTTGCTGTCTGTTTCCACTTCTCTTTTCTTGAGCCGCTGCCTTCTATGCCCTTGTGCACTCTCCTGACTTCTCCTGTCTGCTTACTTTGTGCCTTCCAACGCACAATGCAAACTACAGGTAGTGCTGCAGGGCCCACACCCTTTTACTTGCCTTTCAGAGCAGCTCTGGAGCTGTTACAGTGCCCAGCTGCTGCAAGAAATCAGCTTGAATGCTTCAGGGGCTGGGGCATAGCCAACATGAGCCCCACACCGACGGAGGGTGGAGGTGTTTAATGCAAACTAAGGGTCATCCAAGCGCCGCAAAAGGCCGCCATGCCCTGCATACCCCTTTTCTCTTTTCATATGCAGATGAGGGTTCCAGCCAACTTTGGCCCACTGCTTGGATGACATCACCGTATGCAAATCCGTCTTCTGCAGACCTTTTCCCAGGAATGCTTGTACTAGTTGTTGCATTTGGTTTGTTGTTTGGGGGTGCTTCAGTATTAGGCAGCCTTCTGCTCTCCCATGTTCATCTGAAAATATGTGTTCTCCCTGCAGTTGTTGTCCCCAGATGAGAGTTCCCTTGTGCTGCCTCAGTTGAATCTCCTTTACTTGACAGAGATGTGCCTGAGCAGCGGCCCTCCCCAGCCCTATCCCAAATCATACTTATTTTGCATAGAAGATACCATTGTCATGAAGATTGTTCTCCCAGGGTGAGGTTCATTCATTGCATTCTGGGTATGCTGACCCCTGTGATTTCCCCAAATGTGGGAAACTCGACTGCATTATTTGTGGTAGTGGGGGACTGTGTTTGTGCTTTCCTCTGGTCAGCTCTGGTAAAAGTCAGATTTCTTAGTCTCAGATCTACCTCTAGCCTTGTTCTTTTTTTGAGAGTTTCCTTGTGCTGCCTCAGTTGGATCTCCTTCACTTGACAGGGGGGTGCCCGAACAGCGACCCTCCCCAGCTCTAGCCCAACTCCTACTTACCTGCCAGGTGAGATACTATGATCAGGAAGGTGCTTCTCCCAGGGCAATGCACTCTGGGTGTGCTGCTCCTACGTGTTCCCCAAATGTGGGACACTTGATTACATAATTTGTGTTTCCTCTGGTCGGCTCTCGTATAATTCAGATCTCTTTGTCTCAGGTCTCTCTCCAGCCTAGTTTGCTGTCTGTTTCCACTTCTCTTTTCTTGAGCCGCTCCCTTCTATGCCCTTGTGCACTATCCTGACTTCTCCCGTCTGCTTTCTTTGTGCCTTCCAACGCACAATGCAAACTACAGGTAGTGCTGCAGGGCCCACACCCTTTTACTTGCTTTACAGAGCAGCTCTGGAGCTGTTACAGTGCCCAGCTGCTGCAAGAAATCAGCTTGAATGCTTCAGGGGCTGGGGCATAGCCAACATGAGCCCCACACCGAAGGAAGGTGGAGGTGTTTAATGCGAACTAGGGGTCATCCAAGCGCCGCAAAAGGCCGCCATGCCCTGCACACCCCTTTTTTATTTTCATATGCAGACGAGGGTTGAAGCCAACTTTGACCCACTGCTTGGATGACATCACCATATGCAAATCCATCTGCTGCAGGCCTTCCCCCAGGAATGCTTGCACTAGTAGTTGCATTTGGTTTGTTGTTTGGGGGTGCTTCAGTATTAGGCAGCCTTCTGCCCTCCCATGTTCATCTGAAAATATGTGTTCTCCCTGCAGTTGTTGTCCCCAGATGAGAGTTCCCTTGTGTTGCCTCAGTTGAATCTCCTTTACTTGACAGAGATGTGCCTGAGCAGCGGCCCTCCCCAGCCCTATCCCAAATCATACTTATTTTGCATAGGCGATACCATGGTCATGAAGATTGTTCTCCCAGGGTGAGGTTCATTCATTGCACTCTGGGTATGCTGACCCCTGTGATTTCCCCAAATGTGGGAAACTCGACTGCATTATTTGTGGTAGTGGGGGACTGTGTTTGTGCTTTCCTCTGGTCAGCTCTGGTAAAAGTCAGATTTCTTTGTCTCAGATCTTCCTCTAGCCTTGTTCTTCTTTCGAGAGTTCCCTTGTGCTGCCTCAGTTGAATCTCCTTCACTTGACAGGGGGTGCCCGAGTAGCAATCCTCCACAGCTCTAGCCCAACTCCTACTTACCTGCCAGGTGAGATACTATGATCTTCACTGTTAGGGCAATCAGGATGTGGAATTCCCTGCCAGGGAAGGTGGTAATGGCGGACTCTGTAATTGGATTTAAAAAAGGAATGGATACATTTCTGAATGAAAAAGCTATCCAAGGTTATAATACTTAAAATATCAACATGGTTAATCCGGGGGTAACATGAGTTATAGTAGCTAACTAGTCATAAAACATTATTCAGCAAGTATGTAGAATCATCACAACTTAAAACAGGTTGAACACGATGGGCAATTTGCCTCTATTCAACCTCAAAAACTATGTTACTATATGTTACTATATTACTATGTTACTGTAGTATACAGAACACCACAATGTAATGAGCAGTGATAGTGAGCACTGATGAGGATACTAGAACTGACACTGAGCAGCAAGATGCAGCACTGGACTATTAGTAATGTACTGTAGTATGCTGAGCACCACAATGCAGCACAAGACAATGAGCAGTGATACTGAGCACTGATGAGGATACTACTGAGAACTGACACTGAGCAGGAGAGACACACTACTAGTATTACTGAGCAGCAATAAGTAACCACTGATACTGAGCACTGATATTGAGATTTCCACTGAGAGAACATAGCCACGTCCTCTCCGCTCTCTCTTCAATGCACGAGTAAAAATGGCGGCAACGCGCAGCTCTTTATATGGAATCCGAATCTCGCGAGAATCCGACAGCGGGATGATGACATTTTCCCTTGTTCAGGTTTTCCGAGTCAGGCGGGAACAACCGAGCCTGCCTCGGACCAGTGTAAACCACGTGGAGTTCGTCGGGAATTCGGTTCTCGGAGAACCGAACCCGCTCCTCTCTACCTTATACCCATCAATTTTTTTATTTTCAATCTAAGCCCCTGCAGTTTTCTGTAAGCATCTGCTTCGCTATGATGATCAACAAGTCACAAGGGCAAACACTCAGGGCTTGAGGCGTAGATCTTAGGACCAGCTGCTACAAGCATGGCAGAGGTGTCACTATCACTGGTGACACCCAGAGAGGTGGCGAGGGAGATTGTAATGCAGTGCGCGCAGATAAGCAGTGCAATGGTAAAAAGGAGGCATGGTTTCATAGGTAGGGGCGTGGCCTGGTGGCCTGAATCTACATTTTGTTGCTCCGGGTGTCCCGGGGGTTGGGGGCTGCACCCGGGGACTAGTGTGTGTGCGGTGCTGGCTCCTGCACAGTGACAGGGCATGGCCACCCAGCATGACGCCTCCATTCTTGACCATGCTGTAATTGCAGTCGCACTGCAGTTCAGCGTGATCATAAAAAATGGTGTAGCCTCCTGCTGGTGCAGACTGTATGTGCGCGCAGGAAGCCGCCACCATTTTTGTGATCACAGCGGCTGAATGTGATGTCATACAGCCGCTGTGACCACGCCCCCTGTGTCTCCTCCGCTGCAGACCCCATTTTGAAGCCTTGCCCCCGCACCGCTCCATCCCTGACTTGGAAATGGAGTGTTGTTGACCCCCCTCTCCCCCCCCCCCGCCCCGATTGACAGGCAGAGGCGATCGCATTCTCTGCGGGGTGCCGCAGAAAATGCAGGCACATGCGTATGCTCTTAGCAATTTTTGCAGTTGGATCGCTTATTGTGATTGCAATCCAACCTGAATCAGGCCCTATTACCTATCACAATGCGCTGCGGGCAGTACAAAATTGGGATAATATAGGAGTAAAACTCCCAGACCTGTGCTCCTTAACTGTACCTGGTGGCTAGTGGAGCGGCTGCCCAGTAATCAGTGTCCACGCCAGTGCGCACACGGTCCACCCCCTACGGCCACGATCCCCTTCATCAGCGGCCTCGTGATCCGGAAGGGCGGTGTGTGTGTGACTGACCTTAGGAAGAAACTGGAGCCTCCGCTGCAGTGACCCAGCAACCAGGGCACGGGAGTATACAGCGCCGCTGGGAGTGATGAAGCTGCAGTAAAGATGTCTATTAGACCTAGCCTGCTGCAGCCCTTGTAGATTCTCATAAAACAAGTTCTTCTTTTCTTGTCAAAATTAATAGCTAAGATTAGGCTGCCTGAGGCAGGCCCCTGTTAAGTGGCCTGCTACTGAAGGCACCAACTACAAACTGAGCTCCCTGTTCATGGAAGCGGGGTTATAGAGGAGGATGCGCTGAGCATCTTGGGAACAGTCAAAAGCTTTGAGCCGGTTGGTGCCTCAGATCAAGATCCTACTCTACACCCCAATGTGAATCCTTGTGGAGTCCAGTGTACCCCACAGAAGAAATTAATGTGTCACACCCATTGGCAGCAACCTTAGAATAGCTGCTGACGGGCACAATTGAGAAAGGAAGGGGGGGGGGATATTTGAATCCAGCACATAGATGCAATTCAAATATGTAATTTGTACCTTCCTATTTTAAAATATAATGGATGAACCTCACCCTGTGAGAACAATCTTCATGATCAAGAGATCTCATATGCAAAATAAGTATGAGTTGGGATAGGGCTGGGGAGGGTGGCTGCTCGGGCAGCCCCTCCCCCGTCAAGTTAAGGAGATTCAACTGAGGACGCACAAGGGAACTCTCGTCTGGGGACAACAACTGCAGGGAGACCACATCTGTTCAGATGAACATGGGAGGGTGGAAGGCTGCCTAATATTGAAGCACCATCAAATATCAAACCATATGCAACAACTAGTACAAGCATTCCAGGGGGAAGGTCTGCAGAAGACGGATTTGCATACGGTGATGTCATCCAAGCAGTGGGCCAAAGTTGGCTGGAACCCTCATCTGCATATGAAAAGAGAAAAGGGGCATGCAGGGCATGGCGGCCTTTTGCGGTGCTTGGATGACCCCTAGTTCGCATTAAACACCCCCACCCTCCTTTGGTGTGGGGCTCATGTTGGCCATGCCCCATCCCCTGAAGCATTCAAGCTGATTTCTTGCAGCAGCTGGGCACTGTAACAGCTCCAGAGCTGTTCTGTAAGGCAAGTAAAAGGGTGTGGGCCCTGCAGCACCACTGTCATGCCTTCAGCATTTGCTTTGTGTAGATCTGATTACTTTTACTACAGAAAGTTGTATTATTGCCCCATCTAGTGGTCAGTCCCATCAATTAATTTGACCCTCATAGCCTCTTGTAGCCAGTCTTGCAATGCATTCTGGGATGAAGAAGCTGGGATCAGCCTTTCTACTTCCCTCATGGTCCCAGACAGTCATGCTTTACATGGGTCCAACTCTCATATAGCATTCGATGGTGAGTTTGTATATTAAATGTCTCATCTCAACCTGTTTAGCCAGTGAGTAATGTTAGCTGCACTGTAGTTTATACTTGCACATGTAATCACATGTTTGCACAGCCTATGTTATATGTACTTGTGTATATCCATTTTGCTTTTCACATGCATATCATAATTGCATATTCTTGTTTCATTAACAGTTTTACCTCATTATCACATATCATCATATCGTATTGTACATCAAATCAACGCATCATATCTGTGATCCCTTTACTGAATAATAAAACACCGTTCTACAAACACCTCTTCTGAACAGATTATTGAAAAGTAAAGGTGGTTATACTGTAGGCTTCAAATTTGCCAGAAAGGGCTTAGTGAGAGGCTGAACAGTAAAACATCGAATGCTACAAGCAGATGGACTCTCTAACACTGACTCCGTCAGTAAATCATTGCCTGTCAGCAGTGGGGACATATACTGACTTACAGAGCCGTTACACTGCCAGCCACAGCTATCTGCATATGACAGCCACACAGTTTCTATACAGTCTACCAACTATGGCAGCTCAGCAATAGGAGTACCGCCATTTGACTACACAGAAACCTGTACAAGTCAGTGCAGCCACGCTTATAAGGCAACACAACAGTCTCTTCACAGTCAAGCAGCTTCATAACAGTTCAAAGATACTGACTCCTCAGAGATCTGCGACCAGTCTGAACAGTTACTTGCAGACAGCATTACAGCAGTCTCTACACAATCAAACATCTCTACCAGATCACCATGTCACAGAAAACGATATCCTCATACAAAACAAGGTCCCAAGTCTCTGGTTCCTCCAAATCCTTGTCTGTCAGTAATGCAGCCATCATGGCACGTGCAAAAGCGGAAGCCGCAAAAGTAAGGGCTAACTTTGCCGAGCAGGAGATGCAATTAAAAATCGAGAGCAAACGCTTAGAAGCAATCGGCGAGAAGCTCGCTGCAGAGAAGGAGGCAGCGGCTGCCATAGCTGAAGCAGAAATCTTGGAGACTGCAGAACTCCCTGATATAAGAAGAACCAATGTACTTGACACAGAGAATGGATCTCAGGATTCACTGCAACGCACATCAGAATACGTACGTCAAGTCTCAAAAAGGAGTAGCAACCCTCCATCTTTACAAGGTACGCATTCAGACCTCATGCAAACAAATCAAGTACACTCTACAGCGCCACCACCAGTGGACAACAGACCACACATTTGCAAGCAAGAGAATCCTAGACACTGTGAACCTATGAGGGACAACTCTTCCCCACCTCAGATGTCTGAATCTGCAAACTCCAAGAAAGACACAGCCTACTTCACACAGAAGCGGTGTGATACCAACCGTCGGGAACCAGACAACACTAACAGGTATGACTACACACCATATACCTACCGTGTTAATGTACCGACATCTCCAAGAGCCAATCAGGACACATTAGACTTTGCTAAATTTCTCACCCGCCGTGAATTAGTCACGATTAGTATTTCAAAGTTCAATGATCGCCCTGAGAACTTCAGAGCCTGGCAGTCCTCTTTTCAAAACGCTATCAGAGGAATAGACCTTTCACATAGTGAAGAGATAGACCTCTTAATTAAATGGCTTGGGAATGAATCTGCAGAACATGCTAGAAGGATAAGAGTGATTAACATTAACCACCCTGAGAATGGACTTAGGATGATCTGGGATAGACTTAATGAGTGCTATGGCTCACCAGAGATAATAGAGAGTGCTCTGTTCAAAAGAATAGACGATTTCCCCAGGTTACCCAACAAAGGCTATCAGAGACTCAGAGAACTAAGTGACTTACTAAAAGAACTTCAAGTAGCTAAATGTGAGGGAGATTTACCAGGACTTGCCTTCCTTGACACAGCCAGAGGCGTTAACCCTATAGTGCAGAAACTACCGTATAATCTGCAGGAACAATGGATCAACCATGGCTCCAAATATAAGCGGCAGAACAAAGTGCAATTTCCACCATTCTCAGTTTTCGTGGACTTTGTACACCAGCAAGCTATGACCAGGAATGATCCTAGTTTTGCCTTTACCTTGACAAATACTGCACCTATGGTACCTAACCCCCGCAAAACATCAGTTGCAGTTCACAAGACTAATGTGCATTATTCAGATTCTTTCCGCAGGTCTACCAGCTTTAATCGCCAAGAGACCACAGACAAAGATCCAGCCAAGCAATGTCCTCTGCATCACAAACCGCATCCTCTCCTGAAATGCAGAACCTTCAGAGAAAAGTCCCTGGAGAACCGCAAAGCCTTCTTAAAGGAGAATAGGATCTGCTACAAGTGCTGTTCCTCCACATCACACCTCGCCAAGGACTGCAAGGTTAGTGCTAACTGCACAGAATGCCACAGCACAGACCACAATACCGCTCTACACCCTGGTCCTCCCCCATGGGCTTTGCAACACAGTTATACCGATACAGAGCATGGCGGGGAGCACAGTGTAGAACAAAAAGACACTGTTGCAGTCACACCAGAAATAACTTCACAATGTACCGAAGTCTGCAAAGATGCCATTAGCGGTAGATCCTGCTCCAAAATATGTTTAGTCAAAGTTTACCCCAAAGGCCATCCAGACAAAGCCGTTAAACTTTATGCAATCCTAGATGACCAAAGTAACAGGTCTCTAGCCAGATCAATCTTCTTTGAGACCTTTAATGTTAAAGGACCCAGCACTCCTTACTCCTTAAGATCCTGCGCAGGGAGTTTTGAGACAACAGGAAGGAGAGCAACTGGCTATCAAATTGAGTCCTTGGATGGGAAGACATGTCTCTCTTTACCAACTATCACAGAGTGTGACGAGATTCCAGACAATAGGAGTGAGATTCCTACACCAGATGTAGCTAAACACCATACACATTTGAAACGCATAGCACATCTGATACCAGAACTGGATCCACATGCCCAAATAAATCTACTCATTGGGAGGGATATCCTACAAGTCCACAAAGCCAGAAGTCAGATTAATGGTCCACATAACGCACCTTACGCTCAAAGACTGGATCTGGGATGGGTAATAATAGGAGAAGTATGTCTTGGAGATGTGCATAAACCAGATTCTGTCAACAGCATGCTTACCTGTACTTTAGAAAATGGACGCCCTTCTCTATTCCAGCCATGTCATAACCATTTCCTCATAAAGGAATTACCACACTGTACCTTCATAGACTCAACTAGTGACAACCATATCTGTGACAACTATCAAGATCATCTGGGACACGCAGTCTTCCAGAGAACAAAGAAGGATGACCAGGTGGCAATGTCCATAGAGGACAAACTATTCTTGGAAATAATGGAGAAAGGACTAGTCAAGGATGATGCCAACAGCTGGGTTGCTCCTCTACCCTTTAGAACACCCAGACAACGCCTTCCTAATGACAGAGAACAAGTACTCAAACGCTTCTCTTCACTTAAACACAACTTTCACAGGAAACCAGAGATGAAAGATAATTTCTTCTCCTTTATGGCTAAAATATTTGAGAATGGTCACGCCGAGATAGCTCCCATTCTTAAAGACACAGAAGAATGCTGGTACCTGCCAATGTTCGGAGTATATCACCCGAAGAAACCAGGTCAGATAAGAGTGGTGTTCAATTCCAGTGCCCAGTTTGAAGGTGTTTCTTTAAATGACGTACTCCTGACAGGACCAGACCTTAACAACAAACTCCTAGGAGTACTCATCCGTTTCCGAAAAGACTCTATTGCCTTCACAGCTGACATTCAACAAATGTTTCATTGCTTTCTTGTGAGAGAAAAAGACAGGAATTTCCTAAGATTCTTCTGGTTCAGAGACAATGACCCCTCAAAAGACATCACGGAGTATCGCATGAAGGTACACATCTTTGGTAACAGCCCTTCACCTGCAGTTGCCATCTATGGACTCAGACGTTCAGCTCAAGAGGGTGAGCTAGAGTATGGTTCTGATGTTAGACAACTTGTAGATAAAGACTTCTACGTGGATGACTGCCTAAAATCTATGCCAACAGCCGAGACAGCAATCAGCCTCCTCAAAAGAGCTCAGGAAATGCTTGCTTGTTCAAACCTGAGGCTTCACAAAATAGCTTCCAACAGCAAAGTAGTGATGGAAGCCTTCCCTTCCCAAGATCATACCAGCGATTTAAGAGACTTGGATTTAGGAACCGATTCCCCACCAGCTCAACGTAGCCTTGGACTCTTGTGGGACTTAAAATCTGACACCTTTACCTTCCAAGTAAACAGCGAAGAAAGACCCTTCACTCGCAGAGGTGTTCTCTCTACTCTAAACAGCTTGTACGACCCCTTAGGATTTGCAGCTCCTGTCACTATCCAAGGTAAAGCTTTGCTCAGAGACCTAACCTGTGAGTCAATTGACTGGGATGCCCCACTGCCTCCCCAGAAAAGAAACTTGTGGCAAGAGTGGAAAGATTCTCTATCTACCTTAACCAACCTCCGCATTACACGTCCATATGCCCCCGTGCCTTCTACAGCAGTACAAAACCAGAGACTATGTGTATTCTCTGATGCCTCAACCCAAGCAATTGCTGCAGTTGCATATCTTAAGACCATGGACATCAAGGGACAATGTCATATTGGATTTGTCATGGGCAAAGCAAAGTTAGCTCCACGTCCAGAACACACAGTGCCCAGACTTGAACTTTGTGCTGCAGTACTAGCTGTAGAATTAGCTGAGCTCATTTCATCTGAGTTACCAATTGGACTCTCTGAAGCAGATTTCTACACAGACAGTAAGGTAGTATTAGGCTACATATGCAACGAGACCAGACGGTTCCATGTTTATGTCAGCAATCGTGTGCTAAGAATCAGAAGATCCACCAATCCAAAACAGTGGCACTATGTATCTACTGCTCACAATCCAGCAGATCACGCTACAAGAGCTGTCCCAGCCAGTATCCTCAAAGACACTACATGGCTCAGAGGACCTGAATTCCTGTACAAGGCAGATTCGAACAATCCTGAAAGTAGCATATTCAAGCTAGTAGACGCAGACTCAGATGTTGAAATTCGTCCACAAATAACTACAATCCATACCGTAACTTCAGATTGTCAACTTCAGCCTCACAGATTCCAAAGATTTTCAACTTGGAAATCACTTGTCAGAGCCATTACCTGCTTAACTCACATAGTCCATTCATTTAAACGCAACGCATCTGTAAGTGTGAATGGATGTAAAGGTTGGCACCACTGTCAAAATGTTTACGCACCAGAAGAAACACAACGATCCAAGAACCTTATCATCCGTGTTGTGCAGCACCAAATCTTTTCCGGAGAGATCGACTGCATTAACAGTGGAAATCCTATTCCCAAAGACAGCACCTTAAAAAAGCTAGACCCTTTTCTTGATGAAAATCATTTATTGAGAGTAGGAGGCCGTCTTCAAGAAGCAAACTTGGAGACAAATGAGAAAAATCCTTTAATCATTCCTGGGAGTCACCACATAGCTTCTTTAATTGTGCAACACTATCACAACGAAGTCAAACACCAAGGACGATTGTTTACCGAAGGAGCTCTACGATCAGCTGGGTTCTGGATTATTGGAGCGAAAAGGTGTGTAAGCAGCACAATCTTCAAATGTATCATTTGCCGTAGACTTCGTGGTACTTCCCAAACTCAGAAGATGGCTAATCTTCCAACAGACAGACTTAGTACAGACCCTCCTTTCTCCAATGTTGGTCTTGATGTATTTGGTCCATGGACTGTCATCACACGACATACTAGAGGTGCGAATGCGAACAGCAAGCGCTGGGCGGTTGTATTCACTTGTATGAGCATCAGAGCTGTTCACATCGAAGTTATAGAATCAATGGACACTTCAAGCTTCATCAATGCCTTTAGACGCTTCATTGCTATCCGTGGCCCAGTAAAACACATCCGGTCCGACAGAGGTACCAACTTCATTGGAGCAGCCAAAGAATTACAAATTAATTCGAACATTGACACTAAAAGCATAGAGAGATATCTCAGTGAGCAAGGTTGTACATGGACCTTCAACCCGCCTCATTCTTCTCATATGGGAGGTGCCTGGGAAAGGATGATCGGCATGATACGCAGAATCCTTGATTCCATATTCTTGCAAGTGGGAACTGCAAGACTTACTCACGAGAGCTTAACAACCTTCATGGCTGAAGTCTCAGCTATTGTCAACGGAAGACCATTGACTTCAGTGTCTAATGACCCAGAAGACCCACTTCTACTTACTCCGGCCACTCTTCTTACACAGAAGACCGGGATTACCTATGCTCCTCCTGGAGAATTCAATACCAAAGACCTGTTCAAACGTCAATGGAGACAAGTTCAAAGCCTTGCAAACACCCTTTGGGACAGATGGAAAAGACAATACCTTTCTACCCTGCAGTCAAGGAGCAAGTGGCAAGTTGCCAAACCCAACTTAAAACCAGGTGACATTGTGCTCGTCAGAGATTGCCAGTCACAACGCAACGAATGGCCTTTAAGTCTTGTCACCAAGACGTTCCCAAGCAAGGATGGGAAGGTTCGTAAGGTTGAGGTCAAGATCTGTAAGCGAGGAGAGACTAAGTTGTTCCTCAGACCAGTGACTGAACTATTCTTATTGTTATCTGTTTAGAGTTTAAAATATGGTACCAGTGATACCAGACGGGGAGTGTCATGCCTTCAGCATTTGCTTTGTGTAGATCTGATTACTTTTACTACAGAAAGTTGTATTATTGCCCCATCTAGTGGTCAGTCCCATCAATTAATTTGACCCTCATAGCCTCTTGTAGCCAGTCTTGCAATGCATTCTGGGATGAAGAAGCTGGGATCAGCCTTTCTACTTCCCTCATGGTCCCAGACAGTCATGCTTTACATGGGTCCAACTCTCATATAGCATTCGATGGTGAGTTTGTATATTAAATGTCTCATCTCAACCTGTTTAGCCAGTGAGTAATGTTAGCTGCACTGTAGTTTATACTCGCACATGTAATCACATGTTTGCACAGCCTATGTTATATGTACTTGTGTATATCCATTTTGCTTTTCACATGCATATCATAATTGCATATTCTTGTTTCATTAACAGTTTTACCTCATTATCACATATCATCATATCGTATTGTACATCAAATCAACGCATCATATCTGTGATCCCTTTACTGAATAATAAAACACCGTTCTACAAACACCTCTTCTGAACAGATTATTGAAAAGTAAAGGTGGTTATACTGTAGGCTTCAAATTTGCCAGAAAGGGCTTAGTGAGAGGCTGAACAACCACCTGTAGTTCGCATTGTGCGTTGGAAGGCACAAAGTAAGCAGACGGGAGGAGAAGTCAGGATAGTGCGCAAGGGCATCCTTTTCTCTTAGTCCGTAGAGGATGCTGGGGTCACATTAAGAACCATGGGGTATAGACGGGATCCGCAAGAGACATGGGCACTTTAAGACTTTCAAAGGGTGTGAACTGGCTCCTCCCTCTATGCCCCTCCTCCAGACTCCAGTTATAGGAACTGTGCCCAGGGAGACGGACATTTCGAGGAAAGGATTTATTGTTAAACTAAGGTGAGCATCTTACCAGCTCACACCTTAAGCATGCCGCAGAACGTGGCATTCAACAGAACACAAGCCAACGGCATGAACAATTGCAGCAAAAAGCTGACCAGAACCATAACACAACATGTGTATAACCACAAGTAATAACTGCAGACACAGTATGGACTGGGACGGGTGCCCAGCATCCTCTACGGACTAAGAGAAAAGGATTTACCGGTAGGTATTAAAATCCTATTTTCTCATACGACCTAGAGGATGCTGGGGTCACATTAAGAACCATGGGGTTATACCAAAGCTCTTGAACGGGTGGGAGAGTGCGTACGACTCTGCAGCACCGAATGACCCAACTTGAGGTTATCATCAGCCAAGGTATCAAACTTGTAAAACTTAGCAAAAGTGTTTACTAAATAGCTGCTCGGCAAAGTTGCAATGCCGAGACTCCCCGACCAGCTGCCCAGGATGAACCCACCTTTCTAGTAGAATGGGTCTTCACCTAATTCAGTAACGGCAATCCTGCCGTGGAATGAGCATGCTGAATCTTACCACAGATCCAGCGCATAATGGTCTACATGGAAGCAGGACACCCAATCCTGTTGGGAGCATACAGGACAAACAGAGCCTCTGTTTTCCTAATCTGAACTGTTCTGGTGACATAAATTTTCAAAGTTCTGACCACAGCCAGAGACTTTGACTCAACGAAGGTGTCAGTGGCCAAAGGCACCATGTGGAAAGATGAACCACCTTCGGCAGAAATTGTTGACGTGTCCTCAATTCTGCTCTATCTTCATGAAAGATCAAAGATCAAAAGCTCTTGTGATACTGCATGGTTTGTACTGTTTTCCATGTGCTCCCAGATCTTTCAAGCAAGTAGCATGGTCAAGAAAGTTCTGTTTGAAAAGTAACAACATTTACTGTCATTGTTATAGAATTTGGGAGAAAAAACAAGAAGAAATCTGCACTGTTGACGCACTGGACAGAATGAATGAATCATAAAATATAACCTTTATTAAGTATGTATTAAAATTGGATAAATATTAATATTATTATCCCAAACTGCAGTGAAACATAAAGGTTAAAATCACAGAACTAACATACATGTGCATAAGAAGAATAAAGAGATGTGAAAAAAAGGTTTAAAAAGCGTGTCCGTGTGTGATTATTTTTGAAGGCACAACCCTGGCGGGGTTGTTTATATAGATATATATGTTGCTAATAATCACTTTCTAGCGTAATGTTATTAAATAGCTGTTAGTATCTATGTCGTCAGGTACCACTGGGTCATATCCTATATACTCCCTTCACTCAATAGGGGTTACCTCCCGGGAAGCCATCCCCATTGGCGAATTTGTGGGGGTGATTGAGTATAACCGGTAAGCTAGCCTCCAATTTGTGGGGTGCTTAGGTAGATGGGGATCACTTATTTCTCTGTGTCCCCTAAGACTATATTCCTAAATTCAATACCATAGGGGGATAGCTTTCTATATCGGATAAGGAATCACTTGATAGGGAAATCTCTATGCATCATGGAAAGATCATATTTATTAATATCCAAACTAAAAAAAATGATGAATAGCTTTAATTTAGCTGTTTAGATATAGTTAATTGGCGAGATATACCAACAGGTGCGGTTGCCTTAAGGAATATGGCAATTCCAATATAAATAGCAGCCCTCCTTCATATAATCAGCCAGATCTTATTAAATCTGGTCCAGATATAGCCGTTCAGATATACTTAATTGACAACATATATCAATCGGTGGGGTTGCCTTAAGGAATATAGCAATTCCAATTCTCATATAAATAGCAACCTTCCTTCATATATTCAGCCAGATCTTATTTAATCTGATCTAGGCGTAGGCAATAATGCTTTCCTTAGAGGTATAGCCACCTCAATTCTTATTAGGAAGCAAAGTGTCTGTCATAATGGTTTATCCAATTCATCTAAGAAATAATATATTCCATGTGTCAGAGATTCATTACTCTCTATTTACACTGTTAAAGAGTTAATTCTTATTATGTTACAGTGTAATGAAATTATCATATAGGGAGATGTGGCAATTCCATGTGCTATATATATAATAACCCTTAGTGGTCCAGATTCCACAATGAGGAATTTTCTTATAAACCGCTGAAACACACAGCTGTTTGACTGACTTCCAAATATATCTATCTCACTTTGTAACAGTCTTATGATAGAGAAACTGTTACATATTCGGTCACTTAGTTATCTAAAGGTAAACAGACTCAATGTGAGGGTAATATAATATATCAAATGCGCTGTCAATAATCGTGGTAACTGGTGTAATAATGTGGTATATTGAGTATGCTAGTAAGGCATATAACTGCTCTCCAGCCTTTAAGTGTTACCAATCAATTTGTTACACTGTAAAGGATTTATGGTGTCCTGTTAGGACATGCAGCTGCTAGGCTGACTCAAAGATTTATCCATTTGTAACAATTATGTAACAGTTATATACATGTTACTGGTATTACATAGAAATAGTATGACACAGGCCAGCAGTCCCATGTGTCTAGATTCCACAATAGGAGATTTTCTTTGTCTTATAAACTGCTGGAACACACAGCTGCTAGACTGACTTCAAATATATATATTACTTTGTAACAGTCTTATAGTAAAGAGACTGTTACACACTGTCATTTAGTTATCTCAAGGTTAGCAGATTCTGTGTGAGGATAGTGTTCTGTTAGAACATGCAGCTGCTAGGCTGACTCATAGAAAATGTATCCATTTGTAACAAATGACACATACAGCATTAAATTAATATCTATAGCAGCCCATGTGACATCTCTACTCTTATCATAATTGTCTGGTTATTGCCAATCTGGACAGCAGGAGTGATATATATTCACTAGTCCCAATATTCCATCATATAAATATACCCACACTGATATACTTTCTTATCAAGAGTTATTAGTAGCTATCTGTATGCACTTTAGACATTGTAATTGCTAAGTGACATCATATCTAGTGTATTCCTTTCTTATAGCTCAGCTTCTATTCCCTATTAGTGGAGACTAACAGCTAACATCATAATCATATATTTTTGTTTTATAACATTTCACATGAGTCAAATACACGCGGACACGCCGTGCCCTACACGCGTGTTTCACTGCATCTATGGCAACTTACATTAAAGCTAACAAGAAAGCACACTCGTTCTGTCTTTAAACTGATAAAAGAAACCCCAATAATATGGGGCATGCAAAAATTGAGACAAAACTCAGTTTTGCTCCTCTCCACGGAAATCTTTAGTAAAAGGCGAAAGATTTGTTCGTTCTGAAGAGAAACCAGAGCATGACCAAGATTCCACCTGTCGCCTGAGTGCCATGCCAGCAGTCCTCATTCAGCTCAAAGTGAGCACCCAATATGAAAGAAAGAAAGCAGATTTCTCACCAGGCTTCCCCTTGCTATAAGCATGGTTTGTACTCTTTTCCATGTGCTCCCAGATCTTTCAAGCAATTAGTATGGTCAAGAAAGTTCTGCTTGAAAAGAAACAGACATTTACTGTCATTGTTATACAAATTAACTTACATTAAAGCCAACAAGAAAGCACACTCGTTCTGTCTTTAAACTGATAAAAGAAACCCCAATAATATGGGGCATGCAAAAATTGAGATAAAACTCAGTTTTGCTCCTCTCCACGGAAATCTTTAATAAAAGGCGAAAGATTTGTTCATTCTGAAGAGAAACCAGAGCATGACCAAGATTCCACCTGTCGCCTGAGTGCCATGCCAGCAGTCCTCATTCAGATCAAAGTGAGCGCCCAATTTGAAAGAAAGCAGATTTCTCACCTGGCTTCTCCTTGCTATAAGCATGGTTTGTACTGTATTCCATGTGCTCCCAGATCTTTCAAGCAAGTAGCATGGTCAAGAAAGTTCTGTTTGAAAAGAAACAAACATTTACTGTAATTTCTATGCAAATGAGCTTTCATTAAAGCACACTCATTCTATCTTTAAACCGATAAAAGAAACCCCAAAAAGATGGGGCATGCAAAAATTGAGGTAAAACTCAGTTTTGCTCCTCTCCACGGAAATCTTTAGTAAAAGGCGAAAGATTTGTTCGTTCTGAAGAGAAACCAGAGCATGACCAAGATTTTCATCTGAAAATATGTGTTCTCCCTGCAGTTGTTGTCCCCAGATGAGAGTTCCCTTGTGCTGCCTCAGTTGAATCTCCTTTACTTGACAGAGATGTGCCTGAGCAGCGGCCCTCCCCAGCCCTATCCCAAATCATACTTATTTTGCATAGGAGATACCATGGTCATGAAGATTGTTTTCCCAGGGTGAGGTTCATTCATTGCATTCTGGGTATGCTGACCCCTGTGATTTCCCCAAATGTGGGAAACTCGACTGCATTATTTGTGGTAGTGGGGGACTGTGTTTGTGCTTTCCTCTGGTCAGCTCTGGTAAAAGTCAGATTTCTTTGTCTCAGATCTTCCTCTAGCCTTGTTCTTCTTTCGAGAGTTCCCTTGTGCTGCCTCAGTTGGATCTCCTTCACTTGACAGGGGGTGCCCGAGCAGCAATCCTCCACAGCTCTAGCCCAACTCCTACTTACCTGCCAGGTGAGATACTATGATCTTCACTGTTAGGGCAATCAGGATGTGGAATTCCCTGCCAGGGAAGGTGGTAATGGCGGACTCTGTAATTGGATTTAAAAAAGGAATGGATACATTTCTGAATGAAAAAGCTATCCAAGGTTATAATACTTAAAATATCAACATGGTTAATCCGGGGGTAACATGAGTTATAGTAGCTAACTAGTCATAAAACATTATTCAGCAAGTATGTAGAATCATCACAACTTAAAACAGGTTGAACACGATGGGCAATTTGCCTCTATTCAACCTCAAAAACTATGTTACTATATGTTACTATATTACTATGTTACTGTAGTATACAGAAAACCAAAATTCAATGAACAGTGATAGTGAGCACTGATGAGGATACTAGAACTGACACTGAGCAGCAAGATGCAGCACTGGACTATTAGTAATGTACTGTAGTATGCTGAGCACCACAATGCAGCACAAGACAATGAGCAGTGATACTGAGCACTGATGAGGATACTACTGAGAACTGACACTGAGCAGGAGAGACACACTACTAGTATTACTCAGCAGCAATAAGTAACCACTGATACTGAGCACTGATATTGAGATTTCCACTGAGAGAACATAGCCACGTCCATTCCGCTCTCTCTTCAATGCACGAGTAAAAATGTCGGCAACGCACAGCTCTTTATATGGAATCCGAATCTCGCGAGAATCCGACAGCGGGATGATGACATTTTCCCTTGTTCAGGTTTTCCGAGTCAGGCGGGAACAACCGAGCCTGCCTCGGACCAGTGTAAACCACGTGGAGTTCGTGGGGAATTCGGTTCTCGGAGAACCGAACCCGCTCCTCTCTACCTTATACCCATCAATTTTTTTATTTTCAATCTAAGCCCCTGCAGTTTTCTGTAAGCATCTGCTTCGCTATGATGATCAACAAGTCACAAGGGCAAACACTCAGGGCTTGAGGCGTAGATCTTAGGACCAGCTGCTACAAGCATGGCAGAGGTGTCACTATTACTGGTGACACCCAGAGAGGTGGCGAGGGAGATTGTAATGCAGTGCGCGCAGATAAGCAGCGCAATGGTAAAAAGGAGGCATGGTTTCATAGGTAGGGGCGTGGCCTGGTGGCCTGAATCTACATTTTGTTGCTCCGGGTGTCCCGGGGGTTGGGGGCTGCACCCGGGGACTAGTGTGTGAGCGGTGCTGGCTCCTGCACAGTGAAAAGGCATGGCCACCCAGCATGACGCCTCCCTTCTTGACCATGCTGTAATTGCAGTCGCACTGCAGTTCAGCGTGATCATAAAAAATGGTGTAGCCTCCTGCTGGTGCAGACTGTATGTGCGCGCAGGAAGCCGCCACCATTTTTGTGATCACAGCGGCTGAATGTGATGTCATACAGCCGCTGTGACCACGCCCCCTGTGTCTCCTCCGTTGCAGACCCCATTTTGAAGCCTTGCACCCGCACCGCTCCATCCCTGACTTGGAAATGGAGTGTTGCTGACCCACCTATCCCCCCCCCCCCCCGCCCTGATTGACAGGCAGAGGCGATCGCATTCTCTGCGGGGTGCCGCAGAAAATGCAGGCACATGCGTATGCTCTTAGCAATTTTTGCAGTTGGATCGCTTATTGTGATTGCAATCCAACCTGAATCAGGCCCTATTACCTATCACAATGCGCTGCGGGCAGTACAAAATTGGGTTAATATAGGAGAAAAACCCCCAGACCTGTGCTCCTTAACTGTTCCTGGTGGCTAGTGGAGCGGCTGCCCAGTAATCAGTGTCCACGCCAGTGCGCACACGGTCCACCCCCTACGGCCACGCTCCCCTTCATCAGCGGCCTCGTGATCCGGAAGGGTGGTGTGTGTGTGACTGACCTTAGGATGAAAGCGGAGCCTCCGCTGCAGTGACCCAGCAACCGGGGCACGGGAGTATACAGCGCCGCTGGGAGTGATGAAGCTGCAGTAAAGATGTCTATTAGACCTAGCCTGCTGCAGCCCTTGTAGATTCTCATAAAAAAAGTTCTTCTTTTCTTGTCAAAATTTATAGCTAAGAATAGGCTGCCTGAGGCAGGCCCCTGTTAAGTGGCCTGCTACTGAAGGCACCAACTACAAACTGAGCTCCCTGTTCATGGAAGCGGGGTTATAGAGGAGAATGCACTGAGCATCTTGGGAACAGTCAAAAGCTTTGAGCCGGTTGGTGCCTCAGATCAAGATCCTACTCTACACCCCAATGTGAATCCTTGTGGAGTCCAGTGTACCCCACAGAAGAAATAAATGTGTCACACCCATTGGCAGCAACCTTAGAATAGCTGCTGACGGGCACAATTGAGAATGGAAGGGGGGGGGGGGGGACATTTGAATCCAGCACATAAATGCAATTCAAATATGTAATTTGTACCTTCCTATTTTAAAATATAATGGATGAACCTCACCCTGTGAGAACAATCTTCATGATCAAGAAATCTCATATGCAAAATAAGTATGAGTTGGGATAGGGCTGGGGAGGGTGTCTGCTCTGGCAGCCCCTCCCCCGTCAAGTTAAGGAGATTCAACTGAGGAAGCACAAGGGAACTCTCGTCTGGGGACAACAACTGCAGGGAGACCACATCTTTTCAGATGAACATGGGAGGGCGGAAGGCTGCCTAATACTGAAGCACCATCAAATATCAAACCATATGCAACATCTAGTACAAGCATTCCTGGGGGAAGGTCTGCAGCAGACGGATTTGCATACAGTGATGTTATCCAAGCAGTGGGCCAAAGTTGGCTGGAACCCTCATCTGCATATGAAAAGAGAAAAGGGGCGTGCAGGGCATGGCGGCCTTTTGCAGTGCTTGGATGACCCCTAGTTCTCATTAAACACCCCCACCCTCCTTTGGTGTGGGGCTCATGTTGGCCATGCCCCATCCCCTGAAGCATTCAAGCTGATTTCTTGCAGCAGCTGGGCACTGTAACAGCTCCAGAGCTGTTCTGTAAGGCAAGTAAAAGGGTGTGGGCCCTACAGCACCACCTGTAGTTCGCATTGTGCGTTGGAAGGCACAAAGTAAGCAGACGGGAGGAGAAGTCAGGATAGTGCGCAAGGGCATCCTTTTCTCTTAGTCCGTAGAGGATGCTGGGGTCACATTAAGAACCATGGGGTATAGACGGGATCCGCAAGAGACATGGGCACTTTAAGACTATCAAAGGGTGTGAACTGGCTCCTCCCTCTATGCCCCTCCTCCAGACTCCTGTTATAGGAACTGTGCCCAGGGAGACGGACATTTCGAGGAAAGGATTTATTGTTAAACTAAGGTGAGCATCTTACCAGCTCACACCTTAAGCATGCCGCAGAACGTGGCATTCAACAGAACACAAGCCAACGGCATGAACAATTGCAGCAAAAAGCTGACCAGAACCATAACACAACATGTGTATAACCACAAGTAATAACTGCAGACACAGTATGGACTGGGACGGGTGCCCAGCATCCTCTACAGACTAAGAGAAAAGGATTTACCGGTAGGTATTAAAATCCTATTTTCTCATACGACCTAGAGGATGCTGGGGTCACATTAAGAACCATGGGGTTATACCAAAGCTCTTGAACGGGTGGAAGAGTGCGTACGACTCTGCAGCACCGAATGACCCACCTTGAGGTTATCATCGGCCAAGGTATCAAACTTGTAAAACTTAGCAAAAGTGTTTACTAAATAGCTGCTCGGCAAAGTTGCAATGCCGAGACTCCCCGACCAGCTGCCCAGGATGAACCCACCTTTCTAGTAGAATGGGTCTTCACCTAATTCAGTAACGGCAATCCTGCCGTGGAATGAGCATGCTGAATCTTACCACAGATCCAGCGCATAATGGTCTGCATGGAAGCAGGACACCCAATCCTGTTGGGAGCATACAGGACAAACAGAGCCTCTGTTTTCCTAATCTGAACCGTTCTGGTGACATAAATTTTCAAAGTTCTGACCACAGCCAGAGACTTTGACTCAACGAAGGTGTCAGTGGCCAAAGGCACCATGTGGAAAGATGAACCACCTTCGGCAGAAATTGTTGACGTGTCCTCAATTCTGCTCTATCTTCATGAAAGATCAAATAAAGGCTCTTGTGATACTGCATGGTTTGTACTGTTTTCCATGTGCTCCCAGATCTTTCAAGCAAGTAGCATGGTCAAGAAAGTTCTGTTTGAAAAGAAACAAACATTTACTGTCATTGTTATGCAAATAAACTTACATTAAAGCTAACAAGAAAGCACACTCGTTCTGTCTTTAAACTGATAAAAGAAACCCCAATAATATGGGCATACCTCCCAACTTTGTCGGCTCGCATAGAGGGACACACGCGTGGCGAAGTCGCGCGCGCTCCCAAAAAGGGCGTGGCCTAAGTAAAAGGGGGTGTGGCTTCGCGCGAGGAACCGCGATCGCGAGTCACGCCCCCGTTTTCGGCACTGAGGGGGCATGCCCAGCGCTCTGTGAGCCGCTGGCATGCCACCTCTCCCTCTGACTTCAGTGAATAGACGCTGTGCGCATGCGCACAGCGTCTATTCACCGCTGCTCTGCTAAGCAGGGCAGCGACAGACAGAGCCTCCCAACTGTCCTCCCCACCGCGGGACACTGCGGCCCGCAGGTGGGACAGCGGGACAGTCCCCAAAAAACGGGACTGTCCCGCGAAAATCGGGACAGTTGGGAGGTATGATATGGGGCATGCAAAAATTGAGATAAAACTCAGTTTTGCTCCTCTCCACGGAAATCTTTAATAAAAGGCGAAATATTTGTTAGTTCTGAAGAGAAACCAGAGCATGACCAAGATTCCACCTGTCGCCTGAGTGCCATGCCAGCAGTTCTCATTCAGCCAGGGCCGGCGCTACCACTAGGCAGCTTTAGGCAGCTGCCTATGGGCGGCGACCACTGGAGGGCGGCACTGCTTAGTGAACGAAAGTGAAAGAGAACACTTTTTTATCATGTGCCTCAGCAGAAACAGAGGAGCTGCTCGTGTGCGCCCACCACGTCTGTCTGACTCTGCCTTCAAAAGTGAGTTGACTGACTGTGTGCCTACTTCTGCAACCCTGCCGTGCCGCCGCCCCCCCACCTCTGCGATCATAACACATTCCACTATGTTATGTGGGCTATGTGCAGCCTGCTGCCGCCTGTGCTCCTGAGTCCGGGGTCCCGGGTCCCACAGTATCAGCCTATCACTGACTACCCGCCGCTCCCCCACGCGATGGTCTCCCGCGTCCCCCCCCATCACCCCTGCATTTGGGCACAGGGCACATGAAGGAGAGTCACCCGCTGGCCTGGTCCGCTCCGCATCACTGACTACCCGCCGCTCCCCCACGCGATGGTCTCCCGCGCCGCGTCCCCCCCCCCCATCACCCCTGCATTTGGGCACAGGGCACATGAAGGAGAGTCACCCGCTGGCCTGGTCCGCACTGCTGCCGCATCGGGCGCCGTCTCTCCCTACAATCCAGTGCAAATTGTTATCCGCGCTACCCCCCCAATCCCGCGACCGGCTCCCGCATCAGTACCTGCTGCTGCCTCTTTTTGTGACAAGCGCCCCCACAGCTATTAGGCTCCCGCTGCACCCCCCCCCCCTCCCCTCCTGCATCTTGTAGCTTTGTTCACTTCCCCCCCCCCTTCTGCATCTTGTAGCTTTGTTCACTTCTCCCCCCCCTTCTGCATCTTGTAGCTATGTTCACTTCTCCCCCCCCTTCTGCATCTTGTAGCTATGTTCACTTCTCCCCCCCCACCTCTGCCTCTTCTAATTACCAGCTCCCCCACAGCTATTAGGCTCCCGTTGCTCCCCCCCCCCTCCTGCATCTTGTAGCTAGGTTCACTTCTTTCCCCCCCCCCCCCCTCTGCCTCTTCTTATTACCAGCTCCCCCACAGCTATTAGGCTCCCGCTGCTCCCCCCCCCCCTCCTGCATCTTGTAGCTAGGTTCACTTCTTCCCCCCCCTCTGCCTCTTCTTATTTAATTTATGTGAAAGGCAATAGGTTCTGCAGCAGCTGCGCCTCTCTAGTGCCTGAGAGGTGGCAGCTGTCTGTAGGTGGCCACAATAAACGGCCACAGTAATATACACGTGTGTGTGTGTATATATATATATATATACACATATATACACACATATACACACAACACAGTATATCCATCTATGTATAAACACAGTACATCTATCTTGATAGATCTTTTTAGATATATATATATGGACCGGATTAAAGACTTTTTTACTTTACAACAGTCTGCTGAGTGCCGCTGATTTCCTTTCCACTATATATATATATATATATATATATATATATAGTAACCTGTTTCCTCTGTCACTCCATAAGGGTACATGCTCACATGCATATGGTATCCAAATAGCTGGCGGCACTCAGAGGCTTGTACAAAGTGGAAAAAAAACCCTGTGCAGGGTGTGTTGTTTATTAAATGTGACATTTGGGGACCGTTCCCCTTCTTCAAGATAGGGGATACGGTCCCTGAAACGTCACATTTAATAAACACACCACCCTGCAGAGGTTTTTTTTTTTAACTTTGTACAAGCATCTAGGGCTTGGGGGGGACTGGGGAACTGGTGTAGCGGTGTTGGAGGATGTGTCAAAATTATTATGTATGTATATACTATATATATATGTATTTATGGGTGGCACTCCTGTATTTATGGGTGGCACTCCACATGTTTCAAAGAAGTACAGTATGCACATATGCGGAAATACAACTGTAGCTTATCAACTTTTCAGATGCTTTAATGTTGCATCTTTTGACAAAACATCCAATATTAAAGATTCAATATCAAAGCATCCGAAACGTTGTTAAGCTATTTCTGCGCAAGTGCTGCGCACAAGTACAGGAGTATATTGTATATATTTATAAAGCTTAAAAGGAGCTTAGAAGACGCTACCTACGCACTGTTTCACCTGAGAGGCCGGGCATTGGGGGGGGGGGGGGGGCGATGAAGATTTGCCTAGGGTGCCGAGGAACCTTGCACCGGCCCTGCATTCAGCTGAAAGTGAGCACCCAATTTGAATGAAAGAAAGCAGATTTCTCACCAGGCTTCCCCTTGCTATAAACATGGTTTGTACTCTTTTCCATGTGCTCCCAGATCTTTCAAGCAATTAGTGTGGTCAAGAAAGTTCTGTTTGAAAAGAAACAAACATTTACTGTAATTTCTATGCAAATGAGCTTACATTAAAGCACACTCGTTCTATCTTTAAACAGATAAAATAAAACCCCAATAAGATGGGGCAAGGAAAAAATGAGATAAAACTCAGTTTTGCTCCTCTCCACGGAAATCTTTAGTAAAAGGCGAAAGATTTGTTCGTTCTGAAGAGAAACCAGAGCATGACCAAGATTCCACCTGTCGCCTGAGTGCCATGCCAGCAGTTCTCATTCAGCTCAAAGTGAGCACCCAATTTGAAAGAAAGAAAGCAGATTTCTCACCAGGCTTCCCCTAGCTATAAACATGGTTTGTACTCTTTTCCATGTGTTCCCAGATCTTTCAAGCAATTAGTATAGTCAAGAAAGTTCTGTTTGAAAAGAAACAAACATTTACTGTCATTTCTATGCAAATGAGCTTACATTAAAGCACACTCGTTCTATCTTTAAACCGATAAAATAAAACCCCAATAAGATGGGGCATGCAAAATTTGAGATAAAACTCAGTTTTGCTCCTCTCCACGGAAATCTTTAGTAAAAGGCAAAGATTTGTTCGTTCTGAAGAGAAACCAGAGCATGACCAAGATTCCACCTGTCGCCTGAGTGCCATGCCAGCAGTCCTCATTCAGCTCAAAGTGAGCACCCAATTTGAAAGAAAGAAAGCAGATTTCTCACCAGGCTTCCCCTTGCTATAAGCATGGTTTGTACTCTTTTCCATGTGCTCCCAGATCTTTCAAGCAATTAGTATGGTCAAGAAAGTTCTGCTTGAAAAGAAACAGACATTTACTGTCATTGTTATACAAATAAACTTACATTAAAGCTAACAAGAAAGCACACTCGTTCTGTCTTTAAACTGATAAAAGAAACCCCAATAATATGGGGCATGCAAAAATTGAGATAAAACTCAGTTTTGCTCCTCTCCACGGAAATCTTTAATAAAAGGCGAAAGATTTGCTCATTCTGAAGAAAAACCAGACCATGACCAAGATTCCACCTGTCGCCTGAGTGCCATGCCAGCAGTCCTCATTCAGATCAAAGTGAGCGCCCAATTTGAAAGAAAGCAGATTTCTCACCTGGCTTCTCCTTGCTATAAGCATGGTTTGTACTGTATTCCATGTGCTCCCGGATCTTTCAAGCAAGTAGCATGGTCAAGAAAGTTCTCTTTGAAAAGAAACAAACATTTACTGTAATTTCTATGCAAATGAGCTTTCATTAAAGCACACTCATTCTATCTTTAAACCGATAAAAGAAACCCCAAAAAGATGGGGCATGCAAAAATTGAGGTAAAACTCAGTTTTGCTCCTCTCCACGGAAATCTTTAGTAAAAGGCGAAAGATTTGTTCGTTCTGAAGAGAAACCAGAGCATGACCAAGATTTTCATCTGAAAATATGTGTTCTCCCTGCAGTTGTTGTCCCCAGATGAGAGTTCCCTTGTGCTGCCTCAGTTGAATCTCCTTTACTTGACAGAGATGTGCCTGAGCAGCGGCCCTCCCCAGCCCTATCCCAAATCATACTTATTTTGCATAGGAGATACCATGGTCATGAAGATTGTTCTCCCAGGGTGAGGTTCATTCATTGCATTCTGGGTATGCTGACCCCTGTGATTTCCCCAAATGTGGGAAACTCGACTGCATTATTTGTGGTAGTGGGGGACTGTGTTTGTGCTTTCCTCTGGTTAGCTCTGGTAAAAGTCAGATTTCTTTGTCTCAGATCTTCCTCTAGCCTTGTTCTTCTTTCGAGAGTTCCCTTGTGCTGCCTCAGTTGGATCTCCTTCACTTGACAGGGGGTGCCCGGAGCAGCAATCCTCCACAGCTCTAGCCGAACTCCTACTTACCTGCCAGGTGAGATACTATGATCTTCACTGTTAGGGCAATCAGGATGTGGAATTCCCTGCCAGGGAAGGTGGTAATGGCGGACTCTGTAATTGGATTTAAAAAAGGAATGGATACATTTCTGAATGAAAAAGCTATCCAAGGTTATAATACTTAAAATATCAACATGGTTAATCCGGGGGTAACATGAGTTATAGTAGCTAACTAGTCATAAAACATTATTCAGCAAGTATGTAGAATCATCACAACTTAAAACAGGTTGAACACGATGGGCAATTTGCCTCTATTCAACCTCAAAAACTATGTTACTATATGTTACTATATTACTATGTTACTGTAGTATACAGAAAACCAAAATGCAATAAACAGTGATAGTGAGCACTGATGAGGATACTAGAACTGACACTGAGCAGCAAGATGCAGCACTGGACTATTAGTAATGTACTGTAGTATGCTGAGCACCACAATGCAGCACAAGACAATGAGCAGTGATACTGAGCACTGATGAGGATACTACTGAGAACTGACACTGAGCAGGAGAGACACACTACTAGTATTACTGAGCAGCAATAAGTAACCACTGATACTGAGCACTGATATTGAGAATTCCACTGAGAGAACATAGCCACGTCCATTCCGCTCTATCTTCAATGCACGAGTAAAAATGGCGGCAACGCGCAGCTCTTTATATGGAATCCGAATCTCGCGAGAATCCGACAGCGGGATGATGACATTTTCCCTTGTTCAGGTTTTCCGAGTCAGGCGGGAACAACCGAGCCTGCCTCGGACCAGTGTAAACAACGTGGAGTTCGTGGGGAATTCGGTTCTCGGAGAACCGAACCCGCTCCTCTCTACCTTATACCTATCAATTTTTATATTTTCAATCTAAGCCCCTGCAGTTTTCTGTAAGCATCTGCTTCGCTATGATGATCAACAAGTCACAAGGGCAAACACTCAGGGCTTGAGGCGTAGATCTTAGGACCAGCTGCTACAAGCATGGCAGAGGTGTCACTATCACTGGTGACACCCAGAGAGGTGGCGAGGGAGATTGTAATGCAGTGCGCGCAGATAAGCAGCGCAATGGTAAAAAGGAGGCATGGTTTCATAGGTAGGGGCATGGCCTGGTGGCCTGAATCTACATTTTGTTGCTCCGGGTGTCCCGGGGGTTGGGGGCTGCACCCGGGGACTAGTGTGTGAGCGGTGCTGGCTCCTGCACAGTGAAAGGGCATGGCCACCCAGCATGACGCCTCCCTTCTTGACCATGCTGTAATTGCAGTCGCACTGCAGTTCAGCGTGATCATAAAAAATGGTGTAGCCTCCTGCTGGTGCAGACTGTATGTGCGCGCAGGAAGCCGCCACCATTTTTGTGATCACAGCGGCTGAATGTGATGTCATACAGCCGCTGTGACCACGCCCCCTGTGTCTCCTCCGTTGCAGACCCCATTTTGAAGCCTTGCCCCCGCACCGCTCCATCCCTGACTTGGAAATGGAGTGTTGCTGACCCACCTATCCCCCCCCCCCGCCTCGATTGACAGGCAGAGGCGATCGCATTCTCTGCGGGGTGCCGCAGAAAATGCAGGCACATGCGTATGCTCTTAGCAATTTTTGCAGTTGGATCGCTTATTGTGATTGCAATCCAACCTGAATCAGGCCCTAATACCTATCACAATGCGCTGCGGGCAGTACAAAATTGGGTTAATATAGGAGAAAAACCCCCAGACCTGTGCTCCTTAACTGTACCTGGTGGCTAGTGGAGCGGCTGCCCAGTAATCAGTGTCCACGCTTGTGCGCACACGGTCCACCCCCTACGGCCACGCTCCCCTTCATCAGCGGCCTCGTGATCCGGAAGGGTGGTGTGTGTGTGACTGACCTTAGGATGAAACCGGAGCCTCCGCTGCAGTGACCCAGCAACCAGGGCATGGGAGTATACAGCGCCGCTGGGAGTGATGAAGCTGCAGTAAAGATGTCTATTAGACCTAGCCTGCTGCAGCCCTTGTAGATTCTCATAAAACAAGTTCTTCTTTTCTTGTCAAAATTTATAGCTAAGAATAGGCTGCCTGAGGCAGGCCCCTGTTAAGTGGCCTGCTACTGAAGGCACCAACTACAAACTGAGCTCCCTGTTCATGGAAGCGGGGTTATAGAGGAGAATGCACTGAGCATCTTGGGAACAGTCAAAAGCTTTGAGCCGGTTGGTGCCTCAGATCAAGATCCTACTCTACACCCCAATGTGAATCCTTGTGGAGTCCAGTGTACCCCACAGAAGAAATTAATGTGTCACACCCATTGGCAGCAACCTTAGAATAGCTGCTGACGGGCACAATTGAGAATGGAAGGGGGGGGGGGGACATTTGAATCCAGCACATAAATGCAATTCAAATATGTAATTTGTACCTTCCTATTTTAAAATATAATGGATGAACCTCACCCTGTGAGAACAATCTTCATGATCAAGAGATCTCATATGCAAAATAAGTATGAGTTGGGATAGGGCTGGGGAGGGTGGCTGCTCGGGCAGCCCCTCCCCCGTCAAGTTAAGGAGATTCAACTGAGGAAGCACAAGGGAACTCTCGTCTGGGGACAACAACTGCAGGGAGACCACATCTTTTCAGATGAACATGGGAGGGCGGAAGGCTGCCTAATACTGAAGCACCATCAAATATCAAACCATATGCAACATCTAGTACAAGCATTCCTGGGGGAAGGTCTGCAGCAGACGGATTTGCATACAGTGATGTTATCCAAGCAGTGGGCCAAAGTTGGCTGGAACCCTCATCTGCATATGAAAAGAGAAAAGGGGCGTGCAGGGCATGGCGGCCTTTTGCAGTGCTTGGATGACCCCTAGTTCTCATTAAACACCCCCACCCTCCTTTGGTGTGGGGCTCATGTTGGCCATGCCCCATCCCCTGAAGCATTCAAGCTGATTTCTGGCAGCAGCTGGGCACTGTAACAGCTCCAGAGCTGTTCTGTAAGGCAAGTAAAAGGGTGTGGGCCCTGCAGCACCACCTGTAGTTTGCATTGTGCGTTGGAAGGCACAAAGTAAGCAGACGGGAGGAGAAGTCAGGATAGTGCGCAAGGGCATCCTTTTCTCTTAGTCCGTAGAGGATGCTGGGGTCACATTAAGAACCATGGGGTATAGACGGGATCCGCAAGAGACATGGGCACTTTAAGACTATCAAAGGGTGTGAACTGGCTCCTCCCTCTATGCCCCTCCTCCAGACTCCAGTTATAGGAACTGTGCCCAGGGAGACGGACATTTCGAGGAAAGGATTTATTGTTAAACTAAGGTGAGCATCTTACCAGCTCACACCTTAAGCATGCCGCAGAACATGGCATTCAACAGAACACAAGCCAACGGCATGAACAATTGCAGCAAAAAGCTGACCAGAACCATAACACAACATGTGTATAACCACAAGTAATAAATGCAGACACAGTATGGACTGGGACGGGTGCCCAGCATCCTCTACAGACTAAGAGAAAAGGATTTACCGGTAGGTATTAAAATCCTATTTTCTCATACGACCTAGAGGATGCTGGGGTCACATTAAGAACCATGGGGTTATACCAAAGCTCTTGAACGGGTGGAAGAGTGCGTACGACTCTGCAGCACCGAATGACCCAACTTGAGGTTATCATCGGCCAAGGTATCAAACTTGTAAAACTTAGCAAAAGTGTTTACTAAATAGCTGCTCGGCAAAGTTGCAATGCCGAGACTCCCCGACCAGCTGCCCAGGATGAACCCACCTTTCTAGTAGAATGGGTCTTCACCTAAATCAGTAACGGCAATCCTGCCGTGGAATGAGCATGCTGAATCTTACCACAGATCCAGCGCATAATGGTCTGCATGGAAGCAGGACACCCAATCCTGTTGGGAGCATACAGGACAAACAGAGCCTCTGTTTTCCTAATCTGAACCGTTCTGGTGACATAAATTTTCAAAGTTCTGACCACAGCCAGAGACTTTGACTCAACGAAGGTGTCAGTGGCCAAAGGCACCATGTGGAAAGATGAACCACCTTCGGCAGAAATTGTTGACGTGTCCTCAATTCTGCTCTATCTTCATGAAAGATCAAATAAAGGCTCTTGTGATACTGCATGGTTTGTACTGTTTTCCATGTGCTCCCAGATCTTTCAAGCAAGTAGCATGGTCAAGAAAGTTCTGTTTGAAAAGAAACAAACATTTACTGTCATTGTTATGCAAATAAACTTACATTAAAGCTAACAAGAAAGCACACTCGTTCTGTCTTTAAACTGATAAAAGAAACCCCAATAATATGGGCATACCTCCCAACTTTGTCGGCTCGCAAAGAGGGACACACGCGCGGCGAAGTCGCGCGCGCTCCCAAAAGGGCGTGGCCTAAGTAAAAGGGGGCGTGGCTTCGCGGGAGGACCCGCGATCGCGAGTCACGCCCCCGTTTTCGGCACTGAGGGGGCATGCCCAGCGCTTTGTGAGCCGCTGGCATGCCACCTCTCCCTCTGACTTCAGTGAATAGACGCTGTGCGCATGCGCACAGCGTCTATTCACCGCTGCTCTGCTAAGCAGGGCAGCGACAGACAGAGCCTCCCAATTGTCCTCCCCACCGCGGGACACTGCGGCCCGCAGGTGGGACAGCGGGACAGTCCCCAAAAAACGGGACTGTCCCGCGAAAATCGGGACAGTTGGGAGGTATGATATGGGGCATGCAAAAATTGAGATAAAACTCAGTTTTGCTCCTCTCCACGGAAATCTTTAATAAAAGGCGAAATATTTGTTAGTTCTGAAGAGAAACCAGAGCATGACCAAGATTCCACCTGTCGCCTGAGGGCCATGCCAGCAGTTCTCATTCAGCTGAAAGTGAGCACCCAATTTGAATGAAAGAAAGCAGATTTCTCACCAGGCTTCCCCTTGCTATAAACATGGTTTGTACTCTTTTCCATGTGCTCCCAGATCTTTCAAGCAATTAGTGTGGTCAAGAAAGTTCTGTTTGAAAAGAAACAAACATTTACTGTAATTTCTATGCAAATGAGCTTACATTAAAGCACACTCGTTCTATCTTTAAACAGATAAAATAAAACCCCAATAAGATGGGGCATGCAAAAATTGAGATAAAACTCAGTTTTGCTCCTCTCCACGGAAATCTTTAGTAAAAGGCGAAAGATTTGTTCGTTCTGAAGAGAAACCAGAGCATGACCAAGATTCCACCTGTCGCCTGAGTGCCATGCCAGCAGTCCTCATTCAGCTCAAAGTGAGCACCCAATTTGAAAGAAAGAAAGCAGATTTGTCACCAGGCTTCCCCTTGCTATAAACATGGTTTGTACTCTTTTCCATGTGCTCCCAGATCTTTCAAGCAATTAGTATGGTCAAGAAAGTTCTGCTTGAAAAGAAACAGACATTTATTGTCATTGTTATGCAAATAAACTTACATTAAAGCTAACAAGAAAGCACACTCGTTCTGTCTTTAAACTGATAAAAGAAACCCCAATAATATGGGGCATGCAAAAATTGAGATAAAACTCAGTTTTGCTCCTCTCCACGGATAATCTTTAATAAAAGGCGAAAGATTTGTTCGTTCTGAAGAGAAACCAGAGCATGACCAAGATTCCACCTGTCGCCTGAGTGCTGTGCCAGCAGTCCTCATTCAGATCAAAGTGAGCGCCCAATTTGAATGAAAGCAGATTTCTCACCTGGCTTCTCCTTGCTATAAGCATGGTTTGTACTGTATTCCATGTGCTCCCAGATCTTTCAAGCAAGTAGCATGGTCAAGAAAGTTCTGTTTGAAAAGAAACAAACATTTACTGTCATTGTTATGCAAATAAACTTACATTAAAGCTAACAGGAGGGGAGGGGGGGGGGGTGTGCAGCGGGAGCCTAATAGCTGTGGGGGCGCTTGTCACAAAAAGAGGCAGCAGCAGGTACTGATGCGGGAGCCGGTCGCGGGATTGGGGGGGTAGCGCGGATAACAATTTGCACTGGATTGTAGGGAGAGGCGGCGCCCGATGCGGCAGCAGTGCGGACCAGGCCAGCGGGTGACTCTCCTTCATGTGCCCTGTGCCCAAATGCTGGGGTGATGGGGGGGGGGACGCGGCGCGGGAGACCATCGCGTGGGGGAGCGGCGGGTAGTCAGTGATGCGGAGCGGACCAGGCCAGCGGGTGACTCTCCTTCATGTGCCCTGTGCCCAAATGCAGGGGTGATGGGGGGGGACGCGGGAGACCATCGCGTGGGGGAGCGGCGGGTAGTCAGTGATAGGCTGATACTGTGGGACCCGGGACCCCGGACTCAGGAGCACAGGCGGCAGCAGGCTGCACATAGCCCACATAACATAGTGGAATGTGTTATGATCGCAGAGGTGGGGGGGCGGCGGCACGGCAGGGTTGCAGAAGTAGGCACACAGTCAGTCAACTCACTTTTGAAGGCAGAGTCAGACAGACGTGTTGGGCGCACACGAGCAGCTCCTCTGTTTCTGCTGAGGCACATGATAAAAAAGTGTTCTCTTTCACTTTCGTTCACTAAGCAGTGCCGCCCTCCAGTGGTCGCCGCCCATAGGCAGCTGCCTAAAGCTGCCTAGTGGTAGCGCCGGCCCTGGCTGAATGAGAACTGCTGGCATGGCACTCAGGCGACAGGTGGAATCTTGGTCATGCTCTGGTTTCTCTTCAGAACTAACAAATATTTCGCCTTTTATTAAAGATTTCCGTGGAGAGGAGCAAAACTGAGTTTTATCTCAATTTTTGCATGCCCCATATCATACCTCCCAACTGTCCCGATTTTCGCGGGACAGTCCCGTTTTTTGGGGACTGTCCCGCTGTCCCACCTGCGGGCCGCAGTGTCCCGCGGTGGGGAGGACAATTGGGAGGCTCTGTCTGTCGCTGCCCTGCTTAGCAGAGCAGCGGTGAATAGACGCTGTGCGCATGCGCACAGCATCTATTCACTGAAGTCAGAGGGAGAGGTGGCATGCCAGCGGCTCACAGAGCGCTGGGCATGCCCCCTCAGTGCCGAAAACGGGGGCGTGACTCGCGATCGCGGGTCCTCCCGCGAAGCCACACCCCCTTTTACTTAGGCCACGCCCTTTTTGGGAGCGCGCGCGACTTCGCCACGCGTGTGTCCCTCTATGCGAGCCGACAAAGTTGGGAGGTATGCCCATATTATTGGGGTTTCTTTTATCAGTTTAAAGACAGAACGAGTGTGCTTTCTTGTTAGCTTTAATGTAAGTTTATTTGCATAACAATGACAGTAAATGTTTGTTTCTTTTCAAACAGAACTTTCTTGACCATGCTACTTGCTTGAAAGATCTGGGAGCACATGGAAAACAGTACAAACCATGCAGTATCACAAGAGCCTTTATTTGATCTTTCATGAAGATAGAGCAGAATTAAGGACACGTCAACAATTTCTGCCGAAGGTGGTTCATCTTTCCACATGGTGCCTTTGGCCACTGACACCTTCGTTAAGTCAAAGTCTCTGGCTGTGGTCAGAACTTTGAAAATTTATGTCACCAGAACGGTTCAGATTAGGAAAACAGAGGCTCTGTTTGTCCTGTATGCTCCCAACAGGATTGGGTGTCCTGCTTCCATGTAGACCATTATGCGCTGGATCTGTGGTAAGATTCAGCATGCTCAATCCACGGCAGGATTGCCGTTACTGAATTAGGTGAAGACCCATTCTACTAGAAAGGTGGGTTCATCCTGGGCAGCTGGTCGGGGAGTCTCGGCATTGCAACTTTGCCGAGCAGCTATTTAGTAAACACTTTTGCTAAGTTTTACAAGTTTGATACCTTGGCTGATGATAACCTCAAGTTGGGTCATTCGGTGCTGCAGAGTCGTACGCACTCTCCCACCCGTTCAAGAGCTTTGGTATAACCCCATGGTTCTTAATGTGACCCCAGCATCCTCTAGGTCGTATGAGAAAATAGGATTTTAATACCTACCGGTAAATCCTTTTCTCTTAGTCCGTAGAGGATGCTGGGCACCCGTCCCAGTCCATACTGTGTCTGCAGTTATTACTTGTGGTTATACACATGTTGTGTTATGGTTCTGGTCAGCTTTTTGCTGCAATTGTTCATGCCGTTGGCTTGTGTTCTGTTGAATGCCACGTTCTGCGGCATGCTTAAGGTGTGAGCTGGTAAGATGCTCACCTTAGTTTAACAATAAATCCTTTCCTCGAAATGTCCGTCTCCCTGGGCACAGTTCCTATAACTGGAGTCTGGAGGAGGGGCATAGAGGGAGGAGCCAGTTCACACCCTTTGAAAGTATTAAAGTGCCCATGTCTCTTGCGGATCCCGTCTATACCCCATGGTTCTTAATGTGACCCCAGCATCCTCTACGGACTAAGAGAAAAGGATGCCCTTGCGCACTATCCTGTCCTGACTTCTCCTCCCGTCTGCTTACTTTGTGCCTTCCAACGCACAATGCGAACTACAGGTGGTGCTGCAGGGCCCACACCCTTTTACTTGCCTTACAGAACAGCTCTGGAGCTGTTACAGTGCCCAGCTGCTGCAAGAAATCAGCTTGAATGCTTCAGGGGATGGGGCATGGCCAACATGAGCCCCACACCAAAGGAGGGTGGGGGTGTTTAATGCGAACTAGGGGTCATCCAAGCACCGCAAAAGGCCGCCATGCCCTGCATGCCCCTTTTCTCTTTTCATATGCAGATGAGGGTTCCAGCCAACTTTGGCCCACTGCTTGGATGACATCACCGTATGCAAATCCGTCTTCTGGTCGACTCTCGTATAATTCAGATCTCTTTGTCTCAGGTCTCTCTCCAGCCTAGTTTGCTGTCTGTTTCCACTTCTCTTTTCTTGAGCCGCTCCCTTCTATGCCCTTGCGCACTATCCTGACTTCTCCCGTCTGCTTACTTTGTGCCTTCCAACGCACAATGCGAACTACAGGTAGTGCTGCAGGGCCCACACCCTTTTATTTGCCTTACAGAGCAGCTCTGGAGCTGTTACAGTGCCCAGCTGCTGCAAGAAATCAGCTTGAATGCTTCAGGGGCTGGGGCATAGCCAACATGAGCCCCACACCGAAGGAGGGTGGAGGTGTTTAATGCGAACTAGGGGTCATCCAAGCGCCGCAAAAGGCCGCCATGCCCTGCATAACCCTTTTCTCTTTTCATATGCAGATGAGGGTTCCAGCCAAGTTTGGCCCACTGCTTGGATGACATCACCGTATGCAAATTCGTCTCCTGCAGACCTTCCCCCAGGAATGCTTGTACTAGTTATTGCATATGGTTTGATATTTGATGGTGCTTCAGTATTAGGCAGCCTTCCGCCCTCCCATGTTCATCTGAAAAGATGTGGTCTCCCTGCAGTTGTTGTCCCCAGACGAGAGTTCCCTTGTGCCTCCTCAGTTGAATCTCCTTAACTTGACGGGGGAGGGGCTTGCCCGAGCAGCCACCCTCCCCAGCCCTATCCCAACTCATACTTATTTTGCATATGAGATCTCTATATCATGAAGATTGTTCTCACAGGGTGAGGTTCATCCATTATATTTTAAAATAGGAAGGTTCAAATTACATATTTGAATTGCATCTATGTGCTGGATTCAAATGTCCCCCCCCCCCTTCCTTTCTCAATTGTGCCCGTCAGCAGCTATTCTAAGGTTGCTGCCAATGGGTGTGACACATTAATTTCTTCTGTGGGGTACACTGGACTCCACAAGGATTCACATTGGGGTGTAGAGTAGGATCTTGATCTGAGGCACCAACCGGCTCAAAGCTTTTGACTGTTCCCAAGATGCTCAGCGCATTCTCCTCTATAACCCCGCTTCCATGAACAGGGAGCTCAGTTTGTAGTTGGTGCCTTCAGTAGCAGGCCACTTAACAGGGGCCTGCCTCAGGCAGCCTATTCTTAGCTATTAATTTTGACAAGAAAATAAGAACTTTTTTTATGAGAATCTACAAGGGCTGCAGCAGGCTAGGTCTAATAGACATCTTTACTGCAGCTTCATCACTCCCAGCGGCGCTGTATACTCCCGTGCCCTGGTTGCTGGATCACTGCAGCGGAGGCTCCGGTTTCTTCCTAAGGTCAGTCACACACACACCGCCCTTCCGGATCACGAGGCCGCTGATGAGGGGGAGCGTGGCCGTAGGGGGTGGACCGTGTGCGCACTGGCGTGGACACTGATTACTGGGCAGCCGCTCCACAAGCCATCAGGTACAGTTAAGGAGCACAGGTCTGGGGGTTTTTCTCCCATATTAAACCAATTTTGTACTGCCCGCAGCGCATTGTGATAGGTAATAGGGCCTGATTCAGGTTGGGTTGCAATCACAATAAGCGATCCAACTGCAAAAATTGCTAAGAGCATACGCATGTGCCTGCATTTTCTGCGGCACCCCGCAGAGAATGCGATCGCCTCTGCCTGTCAATCGGGGCAGGGGGGGAGAGGGGGGTCAGCAACACTCCATTTCCAAGTCAGGGATGGAGCGGTGCGGGGGCAAGGCTTCAAAATGGGGTCTGCAACGGAGGAGACACAGGGGGCGTGGTCACAGCGGCTGTATGACATCACATTCAGCCGCTGTGATCACAAAAATGGTGGCGGCTTCCTGCGCGCACATACAGTCTGCACCAGCAGAAGGCTACACCATTTTTTATGATCACGCTGAACTGCAGTGCGACTGCAATTACAGCATGGTCAAGAAGGGAGGCGTCATGCTGGGTGGCCATGTCCTGTCACTGTGCAGGAGCCAGCACCGCTCACACACTAGTCCCCGGGTGCAGCCCCCAACCCCCGGGACACCCGGAGCAACAAAATGTAGATTCAGGCCACCAGGCCACGCCCCTACCTATGAAACCATGCCTCCTTTTTACCATTGCGCTGCTTATCTGCGTGCACTGCATTACAATCTCCTTCGCCACCTCTCTGGGTGTCACCAGTGATAGTGACACCTCTGCCATGCTTGTAGCAGCTGGTCCTAAGATCTACGCCTCAAGCCCTGAGTGTTTGCCCTTGTGACTTGTTGATCATCATAGCGAAGCAGATGCTTACAGAAAACTGCAGGGGCTTAGATTGAAAATAAAAAAATTGATGGGTATAAGGTAGAGAGGAGCGGGTTCGGTTCTCCGAGAACCGAATTCCCCACGAACTCCACGTGGTTTACACTGGTCCGAGGCAGGCTCGGTTGTTCCCGCCTGACTCGGAAAACCTGAACAAGGGAAAATGTCATCATCCCGCTGTCGGATTCTCGCGAGATTCGGATTTCATATAAAGAGCTGCGTGTTGCCGCCATTTTTACTCGTGCATTGAAGAGAGAGTGGAGAGGACGTGGCTATGTTCTCTCAGTGGAAATCTCAATATCAGTGCTCAGTATCAGTGGTTACTTATTGCTGCTCAGTAATACTAGTAGTGTGTCTCTCCTGCTCAGTGTCAGTTCTCAGTAGTATCCTCATCAGTGCTCAGTATCACTGCTCATTGTCTTGTGCTGCATTGTGGTGCTCAGCATACTACAGTACATTACTAATAGTCCAGTGCTGCATCTTGCTGCTCAGTGTCAGTTCTAGTATCCTCATCAGTGCTCACTATCACTGCTCATTACATTGTGGTGTTCTGTATACTACAGTAACATAGTAATATAGTAACATATAGTAATATAGTTTTTGAGGTTGAAAAGAGGCAAATTGCCCATCGTGTTCAACCTGTTTTAAGTTGTGATGATTCTACATACTTGCTGAATAATGTTTTATGACTAGTTAACTACTACAACTCATGTTACCCCCGGATTAACCATGTTGATATTTTAAGTATTATAACCTTGGATAGCTTTTTCATTCAGAAATGTATCCATTCCTTTTTTAAATCCAATTACAGAGTCCACCATTACCACCTTCCCTGGCAGGGAATTCCACATCCTGATTGCCCTAACAGTGAAGATCATAGTATCTCACCTGGCAGGTAAGTAGGAGTTGGGCTAGAGCTGTGGAGGATTGCTGCTTGGGCACCCCATGTCAAGTGAAGGAGATCCAACTGAGGCAGCACAAGGGAACTCTCGAAAGAAGAACAAGGCTAGAGGAAGATCTGAGACAAAGAAATCTGACTTTTACCAGAGCTGACCAGAGGAAAGCACAAACACAGTCCCCCACTACCACAAATAATGCAGTCGAGTTTCCCACATTTGGGGAAATCACAGGGGTCAGCATACCCAGAATGCAATGAATGAACCTCACCATGGGAGAACAATCTTCATGACCATGGTATCTCCTATGCAAAATAAGTATGATTTGGGATAGGGCTGGGGAGGGCCGCTGCTCAGGCACATCTCTGTCAAGTAAAGGAGATTCAACTGAGGCAGCACAAGGGAACTCTCATCTGGGGACAACAACTGCAGGGAGAACACATATTTTCAGATGAACATGGGAGGGCAGAAGGCTGCCTAAAACTGAAGCACCCCCAAACAACAAACCAAATGCAACTACTAGTGCAAGCATTCCTGGGGGAAGGCCTGCAGCAGATGGATTTGCATATGGTGATGTCATCCAAGCAGTGGGTCAAAGTTGGCTTCAACCCTCGTCTGCATATGAAAAGAAAAAAGGGGTGTGCAGGGCATGGCGGTCTTTTGCGGCGCTTGGATGACCCCTAGTTCGCATTAAACACCTCCACCCTCCTTCGGTGTGGAGCTCATGTTGGCTATGCCCCAGCCCCTGAAGCATTCAAGCTGATTTCTTGCAGCAGCTGGGCACTGTAACAGCTCCAGAGCTGCTCTGTAAAGCAAGTAAAAGGGTGTTGGCCCTGCAGCACTACCTGTAGTTTGCATTGTGCGTTGGAAGGCACAAAGTAAGCAGACAGGAGAAGTCAGGAGAGTGCACAAGGGCATAGAAGGCAGGGGCTCAAGAAAAGAGAAGTGGAAACAGACAGCAAACTAGGCTGGAGAGAGACCTGAGACAAAGAGATCTGAATTATACGAGTAGCCGACCAGAGGAAACACAAATTATGCAGTCAAGTTTCCCACATTTGGGGAAATCGTAGGAGCAGCACACCCAGAGTGCAATGGGTGAGCCTTGCCCTGGTAGAAGCACCTTCCTGATCATAGTATCTCACTTGGCAGGTAAGTAGGAGTTGGGCTTGAGCTGGGGAGGGTCGCTGCTCGGGCACCCCCCTGTCAAGTGAAGGAGATCCAACTGAGGCAGCACAAGGGAATTCTCGAAAGAAGAACAAGGCTAGAGGAAAATCTGAGACAAAGAAATCTGACTTTTACCAGAGCTGACCAGAGGAAAGCACAAACACAGTCCCCCACTACCACAAATAATGCAGTCAAGTTTCCCACATTTGGGGAAATCACAGGGGTCAGCATACCCAAAATGCAATGAATGAACCTCACCCTGGGAGAACAATCTTCATGACCATGGTATCTCCTATGCAAAATAAGTATGATTTGGAATAGGGCTGGGGAGGGCCGCTGCTCATGCACATCTCTGTCAAGTAAAGGAGATTCAACTGAGGCAGCACAAGGGAACTCTCATCTGGGGACAACAACTGCAGGGAGAACACATATTTTCAGATGAACATGGGAGGGCAGAAGGCTGCCTAAAACTGAAGCACCCCCAAACAACAAACCAAATGCAACAACTAGTGCAAGCATTCCTGGGGGAAGTTCTGCAGAAGACGGATTTGCATACAGTGATGTCATCCAAGCAGTGGGTCAAAGTTGGCTTCAACCCTCATCTGCATATGAAAAGAGAAAAGGAGCGTGCAGGGCATGGCGGCCTTTTGCGGTGCTTGGATGACCCCTAGTTCGCATTAAACACCTCCACCCTCCTTTGGTGTGGGGCTCATGTTGGCCAAGCCCCATCCCCTGAAGCATTCAAGCAGATTTCTTGCAGCAGCTGGGCACTGTAACATCTCCAGAGCTGCTCTGTAAGGCAAGTAAAAGGGTGTGGGCCCTGCAGCACTACCTGTAGTTTGCATTGTGCATTGGAAGGCACAAAGTAAGCAGACGGGAGGAGAAGTCAGGATAGTGCACAAGGGTATAGAAGGGAGCGGCTGAAGAAAAGAGAAGTGGAAACAGACAGCAAACTAGGTTGGAGAGAGACCTGAGACAAAGAGATCTGAATTATACGAGAGCCGACCAGGGGAAACACAAATTATGCAGTTAAGTTTCCCACATTTGGGGAAATCGCAGGGGCAGCACACCCAGAGTGCAATGGGTGAGCCTTGCCCTGGGAGAAACACCTTCATGATCATAGTATCTCACCTGGCAGGTAAGTAGGAGTTGGGCTAGAGCTGGGGAGGGTCTCTGCTTGGGCACCCCCCTGTCAAGTGAAGGAGATCCAACTGAGGCAGCACAAGGGAACTCTCGAAAGAAGAACAAGGCTAGAGGAAGATCTGAAACAAAGAAATCTGACTTTTACCAGAGCTGACCAGAGGAAAACACAAACACAGTCCCCCACTACCACAAATAAAGCAGTCGAGTTTCCCACATTTGGGGAAATCACAGGGGTCAGCATACCCAGAATGCAATGAATGAACCTCACCCTGGGAGAATAATCTTCATGACCATGGTATCTCCTATGCAAAATAAGTATGATTTGGGATAGAGCTGGGGAGGGCCGCTGCTCAGGCACATCTCTGTCAAGTTAAGGAGATTCAACTGAGGCAGCACAAGGTAACTCTCATCTGGGGACAACAACTGCAGGGAGAACACATATTTTCAGATGAACATGGGAGGGCAGAAGGCTGCCTAATACTGAAGCACCCCCAAACAACAAACCAAATGCAACAACTAGTGCAAGCATTCCTGGGGGAAGTTCTGCAGAAGACGGATTTGCATATGGTAATGTCATCCAAGCAGTGGGTCAAAGTTGGCTTCAACCCTCGTCTGCATATGAAAACAGAAAAGGGGCGTGCAGGGCATGGTGGCCTTTTGCGGCGCTTGTCTGACCCCTAGTTTGCATTAAACACCTCCACCCTCCTTCGGTGTGGGGCTCATGTTGGCTATGCCCCAGCCCCTGAAGCATTCAAGCTGATTTCTTGCAGCAGCTGGGCACTGTAACAGCTCCAGAGCTGCTCTGTAAGGCAAGTAAAAGGGTGTGGGCCCTGCAGCACTACCTGTAGTTTGCATTGTGCATTGGAAGGCACAAAGTAAGCAGACGGGAGGAGAAGTCAGGATAGTGCACAAGGGTATAGAAGGGAGCGGCTGAAGAAAAGAGAAGTGGAAACAGACAGCAAACTAGGCTGGAGAGAGACCTGAGACAAAGAGATCTGAATTATACGAGAGCCGACCAGGGGAAACACAAATTATGCAGTCAAGTTTCCCACATTTGGGGAAATCGCAGGAGCAGCACACCCAGAGTACAATGGGTGAGCCTTGCCCTGGGAGAAGCACCTTCATGATCATAGTATCTCACCTGGCAGGTAAGTAGGAGTTGGGCTAGAGCTGGGGAGGGTCGCTGCTCGGGTACCCCCCTGTAAAGTGAAGGAGATCCAACTGAGGCAGCACAAGGGAACTCTCGAAAGAAGAACAAGGCTAAAGGAAAATCTGAGACAAAGAAATCTGACTTTTACCAGAGCTGACCAGAGGAAAGCACAAACACAGTCTCCCACTACCACAAATAATGCAGTCGAGTTTCCCACATTTGGGGAAATCACAGGGGTCAGCATACCCAAAATGCAATGAATGAACCTCACCCTGGGAGAAAAATCTTCATGACCATGGTATCTCCTATGCAAAATAAGTATGATTTGGAATAGGGCTGGGGAGGGCCGCTGCTCATGCACATCTCTGTCAAGTAAAGGAGATTCAACTGAGGCAGCACAAGGGAACTCTCATCTTGGGACAACAACTGCAGGGAGAACATATATTTTCAGATGAACATGGGAGGGCAGAAGGCTGCCTAATACTGAAGCACCCCCAAACAACAAACCAAATGCAACAACTAGTGCAAGCATTCCTGGGGGATGGCCTGCCGCAGATGGATTTGCATATGGTGATGTCATCCAAGCAGTGGGTCAAAGTTGGCTTCAACCCTCGTCTGCATATGAAAAGAGAAAAGGGGCATGCAGGGCATGGTGGCCTTTTGCGGCGCTTGGCTGACCCCTAGTTTGCATTAAACACCTCCACCCTCCTTTGGTGTGGGGCTCATGTTGGCTATGCCCCAGCCCCTGAAGCATTCAAGCTGATTTCTTGCAGCAGCTGGGCACTGTAACAGCTCCAGAGCTGCTCTGTAAGGCAAGTAAAAGGGTGTGGGCCCTGCAGCACTACCTGTAGTTTGCATTGTGCATTGGAAGGCACAAAGTAAGCAGACGGGAGGAGAAGTCAGGATAGTGCACAAGGGTATAGAAGGGAGCGGCTGAAGAAAAGAGAAGTGGAAACAGACAGCAAACTAGGCTGGAGAGAGACCTGAGACAAAGAGATCTGAATTATACGAGAGCCGACGAGGGGAAACACAAATTATGCAGTCAAGTTTCCCACATTTGGGGAAATCGCAGGAGCAGCACACCCAGAGTGCAATGGTTGAGCCTTGCCCTGGGAGAAGCACCTTCATGATCATAGTATCTCACCTGGCAGGTAAGTAGGAGTTGGGCTAGAGCTGGGGAGGGTCGCTGCTCGGGTTCCCCCCTGTGAAGTGAAGGAGATCCAACTGAGGCAGCACCAGGGAACTCTCGAAAGAAGAACAAGGCTAGAGGAAGATCTGAGACAAAGAAATCTGACTTTAACCAGAGCTGACCAGAGGAAAGCACAAACACAGTCCCCCACTACCACAAATAATGCAGTCGAGTTTCCCACATTTGGGAAAATCACAGGGGTCAGCATACCCAGAATGCAATGAATGAACCTCACCCTGGGAGAACAATCTTCATGACCATGGTATCTCCTATGCAAAATAAGTATGATTTGGAATAGGGCTGGGGAGGGCCGCTGCTCATGCACATCTCTGTCAAGTAAAGGAGATTCAACTGAGGCAGCACAAGGGAACTCTCATCTGGGGACAACAACTGCAGGGAGAACACATATTTTCAGATGAACATGGGAGGGCAGAAGGCTGCCTAATACTGAAGCACCCCCAAACAACAAACCAAATGCAACAACTAGTGCAAGCATTCCTGGGGGAAGTTCTGCAGAAGACGGATTTGCATACGGTGATGTCATCCAAGCAGTGGGTCAAAGTTGGCTTCAACCCTCATCTGCATATGAAAAGAGAAAAGGGGCGTGCAGGGCATGGCGGCCTTTTGCGGTGCTTGGATGACCCCTAGTTCGCATTAAACACCTCCACCCTCCTTTGGTGTGGGGCTCATGTTGGCCATGCCCCATCCCCTGAAGCATTCAAGCTGATTTCTTGCAGCAGCTGGGCACTGTAACAGCTCCAGAGCTGCTCTGTAAGGCAAGTAAAAGGGTGTGGGCCCTGCAGCACTACCTGTAGTTTGCATTGTGCATTGAAAGGCACAAAGTAAGCAGACGGGAGGAGAAGTCAGGATAGTGCACAAGGGTATAGAAGGGAGCGGCTGAAGAAAAGAGAAGTGGAAACAGACAGCAAACTAGGCTGGAGAGAGACCTGAGACAAAGAGATCTGAATTATACGAGAGCCGACCAGGGGAAACACAAATTATGCAGTCAAGTTTCCCACATTTGGGGAAATCGCAGGAGCAGCACACCCAGAGTGCAATGGTTGAGCCTTGCCCTGGGAGAAGCACCTTCATGATCATAGTATCTCACCTGGCAGGTAAGTAGGAGTTGGGCTAGAGCTGGGGAGGGTCGCTGCTCGGGTTTCCCCCTGTGAAGTGAAGGAGATCCAACTGAGGCAGCACCAGGGAACTCTCGAAAGAAGAACAAGGCTAGAGGAAGATCTGAGACAAAGAAATCTGACTTTAACCAGAGCTGACCAGAGGAAAGCACAAACACAGTCCCCCACTACCACAAATAATGCAGTCGAGTTTCCCACATTTGGGAAAATCACAGGGGTCAGCATACCCAGAATGCAATGAATGAACCTCACCCTGGGAGAACAATCTTCATGACCATGGTATCTCCTATGCAAAATAAGTATGATTTGGGATAGGGCTGGTGAGGGCCGCTGCTCAGGCACATCTCTGTCAAGTAAAGGAGATTCAACTGAGGCAGCACAAGTGAACTCTCATCTGGGGACAACAACTGCAGGGAGACCACATCTTTTCAGATGAACATGGGAGGGCGGAAGGCTGCCTAATACTGAAGCACCATCAAATATCAAACCATATGCAACAACTAGTACAAGCACTCCTGGGGGAAGTCTGCAGCAGACGGATTTGCATACGGTGATGTTATCCAAGCAGTGGGCCAAAGTTGACAGGAACCCTCATCTGCATATGAAAAGAGAAAAGGGGCATGCAGGGCATGGCGGCCTTTTGCAGTGCTTGGATGACCCCTAGTTCGCATTAAACACCTCCCCCCTCCTTTGGTGTGGGGCTCATGTTGGCCATGCCCCATCCCCTGAAGCATTAAAGCTGATTTCTTGCAGCAGCTGGGCACTGTAACAGCTCCAGAGCTGCTCTGTAAGGCAAGTAAAAGGGTGTGGGCCCTGCAGCACTACCTGTAGTTTGCATTGTGCATTGGAAGGCACAAAGTAAGCAGACGGGAGGAGAAGTCAGGATAGTGCACAAGGGTATAGAAGGGAGCGGCTGAAGAAAAGAGAAGTGGAAACAGACAGCAAACTAGGCTGGAGAGAGACCTGAGACAAATAGATCTGAATTATACGAGAGCCGACCAGGGGAAACACAAATTATGCAGTCAAGTTTCCCACATTTGGGGAAATCGCAGGGGCAGCACACCCAGAGTGCAATGGGTGAGCCTTGCCCTGGGAGAAGCACCTTCATGATCATAGTATCTCACCTGGCAGGTAAGTAGGAGTTGGGCTAGAGCTGGGGAGGGTCGCTGCTCGGGTACCCCCCTGTAAAGTGAAGGAGATCCAACTGAGGCAGCACAATGGAACTCTCGAAAGAAGAACAAGGCTAGAGGAAAATCTGAGACAAAGAAATCTGACTTTTACCAGAGCTGACCAGAGGAAAGCACAAACACAGTCCCCCACTACCACAAATAATGCAGTCAAGTTTCCCACATTTGGGGAAATCACAGGGGTCAGCATACCCAAAATGCAATGAATGAACCTCACCCTGGGAGAACAATCTTCATGACCATGGTATCTCCTATGCAAAATAAGTATGATTTGGAATAGGGCTGGGGAGGGCCGCTGCTCATGCACATCTCTGTCAAGTAAAGGAGATTCAACTGAGGCAGCACAAGGGAACTCTCATCTGGGGACAACAACTGCAGGGAGAACACATATTTTCAGATGAACATGGGAGGGCAGAAGGCTGCCTAATACTGAAGCACCCCCAAACAACAAACCAAATGCAACAACTAGTGCAAGCATTCCTGGGGGAAGTTCTGCAGAAGACGGATTTGCATACGGTGATGTCATCCAAGCAGTGGGTCAAAGTTGGCTTCAACCCTCATCTGCATATGAAAAGAGAAAAGGGGCGTGCAGGGCATGGCGGCCTTTTGCGGTGCTTGGATGACCCCTAGTTCGCATTAAACACCTCCACCCTCCTTTGGTGTGGGGCTCATGTTGGCCATGCCCCATCCCCTGAAGCATTCAAGCTGATTTCTTGCAGCAGCTGGGCACTGTAACAGCTCCAGAGCTGCTCTGTAAGGCAAGTAAAAGGGTGTGGGCCCTGCAGCACTACCTGTAGTTTGCATTGTGCATTGGAAGGCACAAAGTAAGCAGACGGGAGGAGAAGTCAGGATAGTGCACAAGGGTATAGAAGGGAGCGGCTGAAGAAAAGAGAAGTGGAAACAGACAGCAAACTAGGCTGGAGAGAGACCTGAGACAAAGAGATCTGAATTATACGAGAGCCGACCAGGGGAAACACAAATTATGCAGTCAAGTTTCCCACATTTGGGGAAATCGCAGGGGCAGCACACCCAGAGTGCAATGGGTGAGCCTTGCCCTGGGAGAAGCACCTTCATGATCATAGTATCTCACCTGGCAGGTAAGTAGGAGTTGGGCTAGAGCTGGGGAGGGTCGCTGTTCGGGCACCCCCCTGTCAAGTGAAAGAGATCCAACTGAGGCAGCACAAGGGAACTCTCGAAAGAAGAACAAGGCTAGAGGAAGATCTGAGACAAAGAAATCTGACTTTTTCCAGAGCTGACCAGAGGAAAGCACAAACACAGTCCCCCACTACCACAAATAATGCAGTCGAGTTTCCCACATTTGGGGAAATCACAGGGGTCAGCATACCCAGAATGCAATGAATGAACCTCACCCTGGGAGAAAAATCTTCATGACCATGGTATCGCCTATGCAAAATAAGTATGATTTGGGATAGGGCTGGGGAGGGCCGCTGCTCAGGCACATCTCTGTCAAGTAAAGGAGATTCAACTGAGGCAGCACAAGGGAACTCTCATCTGGGGACAACAACTGCAGGGAGAACACATATTTTCAGATGAACATGTGAGGGCAGAAGGCTGCCTAATGCTGAAGCACCCCCAAACAACAAACCAAATGCAACAACTAGTGCAAGCATTCCTGGGGGAAGGCCTGCAGCAGATGGATTTGCATATGGTGATGTCATCCAAGCAGTGGGTCAAAGTTGGCTTCAACCCTCGTCTGCATATGAAAAGAGAAAAGGGGCGTGCAGGGCATGGCGGCCTTTTGCAGCGCTTGGATGACCCCTAGTTCGCATTACACACCTCCACCCTCCTTCGGTGTGGGGCTCATGTTGGCTATGCCCCAGCCCCTGAAGCATTCAAGCTGATTTCTTGCAGCAGCTGGGCACTGTAACTGCTCCAGAGCTACTCTGTAAGGCAAGTAAAAGGGTGTGGGCCCTGCAGCACTACCTGTAGTTCGAATTGTGCGTTGGAAGGCACGAAGTAAGCAGACGGGAGAAGTCAGGATAGTGCGCAAGGGCATAGAAGGGAGCGGCTCAAGAAAAGAGAAGTGGAAACAGACAGCAAACTAGGCTGGAGAGAGACCTGAGACAAAGAGATCTGAATTATACGAGAGCCGACGAGGGGAAACACAAATTATGCAGTCAAGTTTCCCACATTTGGGGAAATCGCAGGAGCAGCACACCCAGAGTGCAATGGTTGAGCCTTGCCCTGGGAGAAGCACCTTCATGATCATAGTATCTCACCTGGCAGGTAAGTAGGAGTTGGGCTAGAGCTGGGGAGGGTCGCTGCTCGGGTTCCCCCCTGTGAAGTGAAGGAGATCCAACTGAGGCAGCACCAGAGAACTCTCGAAAGAAGAACAAGGCTAGAGGAAGATCTGAGACAAAGAAATCTGACTTTTACCAGAGCTGACCAGAGGAAAGCACAAACACAGTCCCCCACTACCACAAATATGCAGTCGAGTTTCCCACATTTGGGAAAATCACAGGGGTCAGCATACCCAGAATGCAATGAATGAACCTCACCCTGGGAGAACAATCTTCATGACCATGGTATCTCCTATGCAAAATAAGTATGATTTGGGATAGGGCTGGTGAGGGCCGCTGCTCAGGCACATCTCTGTCAAGTAAAGGAGATTCAACTGAGGCAGCACAAGGGAACTCTCATCTGGGGACAACAACTGCAGGGAGACCACATCTTTTCAGATGAACATGGGAGGGCGGAAGGCTGCCTAATACTGAAGCACCATCAAATATCAAACCATATGCAACAACTAGTACAAGCACTCCTGGGGGAAGGTCTGCAGCAGACGGATTTGCATACGGTGATGTTATCCAAGCAGTGGGCCAAAGTTGACTGGAACCCTCATCTGCATATGAAAAGAGAAAAGGGGCATGCAGGGCATGGCGGCCTTTTGCAGTGCTTGGATGACCCCTAGTTCGCATTAAACACCCCCACCCTCCTTTGGTGTGGGGCTCATGTTGGCCATGCCCCATCCCCTGAAGCACTCAAGCTGATTTCTTGCAGCAGCTGGGCACTGTAACAGCTCCAGAGCTGTTCTGTAAGGCAAGTAAAAGGGTGTGGGCCCTGCAGCACCACCTGTTGTTCGCATTGTGCGTTGGAAGGCACAAATTAAGCAGACGGGAGGAGAAGTCAGGATAGTGCGCAAGGGCATACTTTTCTCTTAGTCCGGGGGCAAGGCTTCAAAATGGGGTCTGCAACGGAGGAGACACAGGGGGCGTGGTCACAGCAGCTTTTCTCTACAGCCTGCACCAGCAGGAGCCTACACCATTTTTTATGATCACGCTGAACTGCAGTGCGACTGCAATTACAGCATGGTCAAGAAGGGAGGCGTCATGCTGGGTGGCCATGCCCTGTCACTGTGCAGGAGCCAGCACAGCTCACACACTAGTCCCCGGGTGCAGCCCCCAACCCCCGGGACACCCGGAGCAACAAAATGTAGATTCAGGCCACCAGGCCACGCCCCTACCTATGAAACCATGCCTCCTTTTTACCATTGCGCTGTTTATCTGCGCGCACTGCATTACAATCTCCCTTGCCACCTCTCTGGGTGTCACCAGTGATAGTGACACCTCTGCCATGCTTGTAGCAGCTGGTCCTAAGATCTACGCCTCAAGCCCTGAGTGTTTGCCCTTGTGACTTGTTGATCATCATAGCGAAGCAGATGCTTACAGAAAACTGCAGGGGCTTAGATTGAAAATAAAAAAATTGATGGGTATAAGGTAGAGAGGAGCGGGTTCGGTTCTCCGAGAACCGAATTCCCCACGAACTCCACGTGGTTTACACTGGTCCGAGGCAGGCTCGGTTGTTCCCGCCTGACTCGGAAAACCTGAACAAGGGAAAATGTCATCATCCCGCTGTCGGATTCTTGCGAGATTCGGAATCCATATAAAGAGCTGCGCGTTGCTGCCATTTTTACTCGTGCATTGAAGAGAGAGCGGAGAGGACGTGGCTATGTTCTCTCAGTGGAAATCTCAATATCAGTGCTCAGTATCAGTGGTTACTTATTGCTGCTCAGTAATACTAGTAGTGTGTCTCTCCTGCTCAGTGTCAGTTCTCAGTAGTATCCTCATCAGTGCTCAGTATCACTGCTCATTGTCTTGTGCTGCATTGTGGTGCTCAGCATACTACAGTACATTACTAATAGTCCAGTGCTGCATCTTGCTGCTCAGTGTCAGTTCTAGTATCCTCATCAGTGCTCACTATCACTGCTCATTGCATTGTGGTGTTCTGTATACTACAGTAACATAGTAATATAGTATATATAGAGGAGCGGGTTCGGTTCTCCGAGAACCGAATTCCCGACGAACTCCACGTGGTTTACACTGGTCCGAGGCAGGCTCGGTTGTTCCCGCCTGACTCGGAAAACCTGAACAAGGGAAAATGTCATCATCCCGCTGTCGGATTCTCGCGAGATTCGGATTCCATATAAAGAGCTGCGCGTTGCCGCCATTTTTACTCGTGCATTGAAGAGAGAGCGGAGAGGACGTGGCTATGTTCTCTCAGTGGAAATCTCAATATCAGTGCCCAGTATCAGTGGTTACTTATTGCTGCTCAGTAATACTAGTAGTGTGTCTCTCCTGCTCAGTGTCAGTTCTCAGTAGTATCCTCATCAGTGCTCAGTATCACTGCTCATTGTCTTGTGCTGCATTGTGGTGCTCAGCATACAACAGTACATTACTAATAGTCCAGTGCTGCATCTTGCTGCTCATGTTGGCTATGCCCCAGCCCCTGAAGCATTCAAGCTGATTTCTTGCAGCAGCTGGGCACTGTAACAGCTCCAGAGCTGCTCTGTAAGGCAAGTAAAAGGGTGTTGGCCCTGCAGCACTACCTGTAGTTTGCATTGTGCGTTGGAAGGCACAAAGTAAGCAGACAGGAGAAGTCAGGAGAGTGCACAAGGGCATAGAAGGCAGGGGCTCAAGAAAAGAGAAGTGGAAACAGACAGCAAACTAGGCTGGAGAGAGACCTGAGACAAAGAGATCTGAATTATACGAGTAGCCGACCAGAGGAAACACAAATTATGCAGTCAAGTGTCCCACATTTGGGGAAATCGTAGGAGCAGCACACCCAGAGTGCAATGGGTGAGCCTTGCCCTGGTAGAAGCACCTTCCTGATCATAGTATCTCACTTGGCAGGTAAGTAGGAGTTGGGCTTGAGCTGGGGAGGGTCGCTGCTCGGGCACCCCCCTGTCAAGTGAAGGAGATCCAACTGAGGCAGCACAAGGAAACTCTCGAAAAAAGAACAAGGCTAGAGGAAGATCTGAGACAAAGAAATCTGACTTTTACCAGAGCTGACCAGAGGAAAGCACAAACACAGTCCCCCACTACCACAAATAATGCAGTCGAGTTTCCCACATTTGGGGAAATCACAGGGGTCAGCATACCCAGAATGCAATGAATGAACCTCACCCTGGGAGAACAATCTTCATGACCATGGTATCTCCTATGCAAAATAAGTATGATTTGGGATAGGGCTGGGGAGGGCCGCTGCTCAGGCACATCTCTGTCAAGTAAAGGAGATTCAACTGAGGCAGCACAAGGGAACTCTCATCTGGGGACAACAACTGCAGGGAGAACACATATTTTCAGATGAACATGGGAGAGCAGAAGGCTGCCTAATACTGAAGCACCCCAAACAACAAACCAAATGCAACAACTAGTACAAGCATTCCTGGGGGAAGGTCTGCAGAAGACGGATTTGCATACGGTGATGTCATCCAAGCAGTGGGCCAAAGTTGGCTGGAACCCTCATCTGCATATGAAAAGAGAAAAGGGGTATGCAGGGCATGGCGGCCTTTTGCGGCGCTTGGATGACCCTTAGTTCGCATTAAACACCTCCACCCTCCGTCAGTGTGGGGCTCATGTTGGCTATGCCCCAGCCCCTGAAGCATTCAAGCTGATTTCTTGCAGCAGCTGGGCACTGTAACAGCTCCAGAGCTGCTCTGAAAGGCAAGTAAAAGGGTGTGGGCCCTGCAGCACTACCTGTAGTTTGTATTGTGCGTTGGAAGGCACAAAGTAAGCAGACAGGAGAAGTCAGGAGAGTGCACAAGGGCATAGAAGGCAGCGGCTCAAGAAAAGAGAAGTGGAAACAGACAGCAAACTAGGCTGGAGAGAGACCTGAGACAAAGAGATCTGAATTATACGAGTAGCCGACTAGAGGAAACACAAATTATGCAGTCAAGTGTCCCACATTTGGGGAAATCGTAGGAGCAGCACACCCAGAGTGCAATGGGTGAGCCTTGCCCTGGGAGAAGCACCTTCATGATCATAGTATCTCACCTGGCAGGTAAGTAGGAGTTGGGCTAGAGATGGGGAGGGTCGCTGCTCGGGCACCCCCCTGTCAAGTGAAGGAGATCCAACTGAGGCAGCACAAGGAAACTCTCGAAAAAAGAACAAGGCTAGAGGAAGATCTGAGACAAAGAAATCTGTATTTTACCAGAGCTGACCAGAGGAAAGCACAAACACAGTCCCCCACTACCACAATTAATGCAGTCGAGTTTCCCACATTTGGGGAAATCACAGGGGTCAGCATACCCATAATGCAATGAATGAACCTCACCCTGGGAGAACAATCTTCATGACCATGGAAACTCCTATGCAAAATAAGTATGATTTGGGATAGGGCTGGGGAGGGCCGCTGCTCAGGCACATCTCTGTCAAGTAATGGAGATTCAACTGAGGCAGCACAAGGGAACTCTCATCTGGGGACAACAACTGCAGGGAGAACACATATTTTCAGATGAACATGGGAGGGCAGAAGGCTGCCTAATACTGAAGCACCCCCAAACAACAAACCAAATGTAACAACTAGTAAAAGCATTCCTGGGAGAAGGTCTGCAGAAGACGGATTTGCATACGGTGATGTCATCCAAGCAGTGGGCCAAAGTTGGCTGGAACCCTCATCTGCATATGAAAAGAGAAAAGGGTTATGCAGGGCATGGCGGCCTTTTGCGGTGCTTGAATGACCCCTAGTTCGCATTAAATACCTCCACCCTCCTTCGGTGTGGGGCTCATGTTGGCTATGCCCCAGCCCCTGAAGCATTCAAGCTGATTTCTTGCAGAAGCTGGGCACTGTAACAGCTCCAGAGCTGCTCTGTACGGCAAGTAAAAGAGTGTGGGCCCTGCAGCACTACCTGTAGTTCGCATTGTGCGTTGGAAGGCACAAAGTAAGCAGACGGGAGAAGTCAGGATAGTGCGCAAGGGCATAGAAGGGAGCGGCTCAAGAAAACAGAAGTGGAAACAGACAGCAAACTAGGCTGGAGAGAGACCTGAGACAAAGAGATCTGAATTATACGAGAGCCGACCAGGGGAAACACAATTTATGCAGTCAAGTTTCCCACATTTGGGGAAATCGCAGGAGCAGCACACCCAGAGTGCAATGGGTGAGCCTTGCCCTGGGAGAACAATCTTTATGACCATGGTATCTCATATGCAAAATAAGTATGATTTGAGATAGGGCTGGGGAGGGCCGCTGCTCAGGCACATCTCTGTCAAGTAAAGGAGATTCAACTGAGGCAGCACAAGGGAACTCTCATCTGGGGACAACAACTGCCGGGAGAACACATATTTTCAGATGAACATGGGAGGGCAGAAGGCTGCCTAATACTGAAGCACGCCCAAACAACAAACCAAATGCAACAACTAGTACAAGCATTCCTGGGAGAAGGTCTGCAGAAGACGGATTTGCATACGGTGATGTCATCCAAGCAGTGGGCCAAAGTTGGCTGGAACCCTCATCTGCATATGTTGAAGATACAATTTGTGAATTGCATTTAACACTATCTCCCTTTCCTGGGGAGAAGATGGTAGGGCCGATTTGAAAAACCGGCGAGGAGGCACCTCTTCGAATTTCAGCTTGTAACCCTGAGAAACAATTTCTATTGCCTAGGGATCCACCTGCGAATGAACCCAGATGTGGCTGAAAACTCGAAGACGTGCCCCCAACTGGGCGGACTCCTTTAGCGGAGCCCAAGCGTCATGCAGTGGATTTTGTAGAGGCCGGGGAGGACTTCTGTTCCTGGGAACTAGCTGTGTTGTGCAGCTTCTTCCCTCTGCCCTTACCTCTGGCAAGAAAGGACGCACCTCGTACTTTCTTGTTTCTCTGTGATCGAAAGGACTGCATTTGATAATGTGGTGCTTTCTTAGGCTGTGAGGGAATATAAGGCAAAAAATTTGATTTACCAGCTGTAGCTGTGGAGACTAGGTCCGAGAGACCTTCCCCAAACAATTCCTCACCCCTGTAAGGTAAAACCTCCATATGCCTTTTTGAGTCGGCATCACCTGTCCATTGCCGGGTCCATAGGACTCGTCTAGCAGAAATCGACATAGCGTTTATTCTAGAACCCAGTAGACTAATGTCACTTTGAGCATCTCTCATATATAGGACAGCATCTTTTATATGCCCTATGGTCAATAACATAGCATCCTTATCTAGGGTCTCAATCTCTGCTGATAAGGTATCTGTCCATGCTGCCACCGCGCTACAACCCCGGCCGACGCAATTGCCGGTCTGAGTAAGGTACCAGAATGTGTGTAAATGGACTTTAGGGTAACCTCCTGCTTGCGGTCAGCAGGGTCCCTGATGGTAGCCGTATCCTGGGATGGCAGCGCTACCTTTTTGGATAAGCGTGTCAATGCTTTATCCACCCTAGGGGAGGATTCCCACCGTATCCTGTCCATTGGCGGGAAAGGATACGCCATAAGAATCCTTTTGGGAATCTGCAGCTTTTTGTCTGTAGATTCCCAAGCTTTTTCACATAATTCGTTCAACTCATGTGAGGGGGGAAAGGTTATCTCAGGTTTCTTTCCCTTATACATGTGTACCCTCGTGTCAGGGACAGGGGACTCTGTGATGTGCAAAACATCTTTTATTGCAATAATCATATATCGAATACATTTAGCCAATTTTGGCTGTAACTTTGCATCATCGTAGTCGACACTGGAGTCAGAATCTGTGTCGGTATCTGTGTCAACTATTTGGGATAGTGGGCGCTTTTGAGACCCCGAAGGTCCCTGCGACATAGGGACAGGCATGGGTTGACTCCCTGACTGTTCCCTAGCTTCAGCTTTGTCTAATATCTTGTGTAATAAGTTTACATTAGCACTTAAAACATTCCACATATCCATCCAGTCAGGTGTCGGCGTTGTCGATGGAGACACCACATTAATTTGCTCCTGCTCCTCTCTAGGAGAGCCTTCTACCTCAGACATGTCGACACACGTGTACCGACACACCATACACTCAGGGAATCCTCTTATCTGAGGACAGTTCCCCAACAAGGCCCTTTGGAGAGACAGAGAGAGAGAGTATGCCAGCACACACCCCAACGCTATATGACCCAGGAAAAAAACACAATAATTTTATGTTTACCCAGTAGCGCTGTATTTCCATATGCGCCTAATTATGTGCCCCCCTCTTCTTTAAGACCCTCTTTCTACCGTGGTATAAGCAGGGGAGAGTCCGTGGAGCTTCCCCTCAGCGGTGCTGTGGAGAAAATGGCGCTGGTGAGTGCTGAGGGAGAAGCCCCACCCCCTCAGCGACGGGCTTCTGTCCCGCTCAAATATAGTAAAAAAATGGCGGGGGCTCTTATATATATATACAGTGCCTAGCTGCATATATATTTATTTTGCCAAAGAGAGGTCTATATTGCTGCCCAGGGCGTCCCCCCTGCGCCCTTCACCCTTACACTGACTGCCGTGTGTGAGGTGTATTGGAGCAATGGAGCACAGCTTTACTGCTGTGCGTTACCTCAGTGAAGATCATGAAGTCTTCCGCCGCCTCTGAAGTCTTCTTTTCTTCTCATACTCACCCGGCTTCTAACTTCCGGCTCTGCGAGTGGGACGGCGGCGCGGCTCTGGGACGGACGGCGAGGGTGAGACCTGCGTACCGATCCCTCTGGAGCTAATGCTGTACAGTAGCCTAAGAAGCAGAGCCTATCAACTCACAGAAGTAGGTGTGCATCTCTCCCCTCCGCCCCTCGATGCAGGGAGTCTGTTGCCAGCAGGCTCCCTGAAAATAAAAAAATCTAACAAATATACTTTCTGTCAGGAAACTCAGGAGAGCTCCCTGAAAAGCACCCAGTCTCCTCTGGGCACAGTAGTAAACTGAGGTCTGGAGGAGGGGCATAAAGGGAGGAGCCAGTGCACACCCAGATCTAAAGTCTTTCTAAAAGTGCCCATGTCTCCTGCGGAGCCCGTCTATCCCCCATGGTCCTTACGGAGTCCCCAGCATCCTCTAGGACGTAAGAGAAAAATTATACTGGCAGAAAAATCCAATTGAGTGATTAAACAGCTCCAGAGCTGCTCTGTAAGGCAAGTAAAAGGGTGTGGGCCCTGCAGCACTACCTGTAGTTTGCATTGTGCATTGGAAGCCTAGTTTGCTGTCTGTTTCCACTTCTTTTTTCTTGAGCCCCTCCCGTCTATACCCTTGTGCACTATCCTGACTTCTCCTCCCGTCTGCTTCCTTTGTGCCTTCCAATGCACAATGCAAACTACAGGTAGTGCTGCAGGGCCCACACCCTTTTACTTGCCTTACAGAGCAGCTCTTGAGCTGTTACAGTGCCCAGCTGCTGCAAGAAATCAGCGTGAATGCTTCAGGGGCTGGGGCATGGCCAACATGAGCCCCACACCGAAGGAGGGTGGGGGTGTTTAATGCGAACTAGGGGTCTCGCACAATGCGAACTACAGGTAGTGCTGCAGGGCCCACACCCTTTTACTTGCCTTACAGAGCAGCTCTGGAGCTGTTACAGTGCCCAGCTGCTGCAAGAAATCAGCTTGAATCCTTCAGGGGCTGGGGCATAGCCAACATGAGCCCCACACCGACGGAGGGTGGAGGTGTTTAATGCGAACTAGGGGTCATCCAAGTGCCGCAAAAGGCCGCCATGCCCTGCACGCCCCTTTTCTCTTTTCATATGCAGACGAGGGTTGAAGCCAACTTTGACCCACTGCTTGGATGACATCGCCATATGCAAATCCATCTGCTGCAGGCCTTCCCCCAGGAATGCTTGCACTAGTTGTTGCATTTGGTTTGTTGTTTGGGGGTGCTTCAGTATTAGGCAGCCTTCTGCCCTCCCATGTTCATCTGAAAATATGTGTTCTCCCTGCAGTTGTTGTCCCCAGATGAGAGTTCCCTTGTGCTGCCTCAGTTGAATCTCCTTTACTTGACAGAGATGTGCCTGAGCAGCGGCCCTCCCCAGCCCTATCCCAAATCATACTTATTTTGCATAGGAGATACCATGGTCATGAAGACTGTTCTCCCAGGGTGCGGTTCATTCATTGCATTCTGGGTATGCTGACCCCTGTGATTTCCCCAAATGTGGGAAACTCGACTGCATTATTTAATGCGAACTAGGGGTCATCCAAGCACCGCAAAAGGCCGCCATGCCCTGCATACCCCTTTTCTCTTTTCATAAGCAGACGAGGTTTGAAGCCAACTTTGACCCACTGCTTGGATGACATCACTTGCTGCCTTTCCAATGAAGCAAGTTTAATTTAATAATAGGTGAAAAACCATCCCTACAAATGTGTTAATCAGATACTTGGCTTTGTGGACACTTTTCAGAGCACAAATTTGTTAGCATAAAAATAAAGCCAGAAAATGAAGAGCTGTTTAATCACTCAATTGGATTTTTCTGCCAGCATATTTCTTTTTCTCTGCAACCCACTGCTAAATTACATCAGAGATTACATCAGAGAAGGCCAGGTACCCTACACCATAACAGGGGGTTTGACATTTTGACTTGTCTACTTAAAGATCACCAAAATCTGATAACAAGGTCAATTAAGTCCCTGGGTGGGATTGAACCACCAACCTTTTGGTTAATAGCCTTACACACTAACTGATTGCGCCACAGCGACACTTTGCAAAAGTGCATACTGACAAAGGCTAATAAGCATTCATCTAGAACGATTCCTAGAAACATTTTAAAAAGTCAATAATGTGGAGAGTTTTTGTAAGATGTTTCTTCCATCAACCAATGAAGAAACACATTGGTACTTTCCCATGATGAGTGAGTGCTTCAGGATCTTTTGCACTTACATGTGCAGCAGAGTACTGTAATGGAAGCATGCTGGGTCCATAACCCAGAGGTAGGCAGATTGAAACTATCCTCTGCTATATGCATTTTTTTTGTTAATTAAAGTAATCCAAAACTGGGATTGATATTTTTGCTCTTTTATTTTTACTTAAAGTACAATAACTTTTACCATTTTAATTTGTTTTAATAGTATATTGACAGTATTGTTTTCTTTCAAAAATCCAATTAATTTTCTTTACCCGATTATTAAAATGGTAATTGACAAAAACAAACTACATTGTCACCAGAAGAGCAATACAAAATGTACAAGTGATATATTAAAATCATCTTTCCAGCTTGAATTTCAATGATGCATTGGGGCAACGATTTTGTGAGAAACATCTTCACCCTTAAATAAAGATTTTCTTAATTCCTTACCTGTGTGCTAATTAGATATCACCTTGTTTTTACATTAAATAGACTTCCACATGAGAAAACAGCAAAGATGCAGTGGCGTTAATGTTTCCTGGTGTCAACCTGTATTATTTCCGTAGATATTGAAATGAGGATGCATCTTGCTGCCTTTCCAATGAAGCAAGTTTAATTTAGTAATAGGTGAAAAACCATCCCTACAAAGATGTTAATCAGATACTTGGCTTTGTGGACACTTTTCAGAGAACAAATTTGTAATCATAAAAATAAAGCCAGAAAATGAAGAGCTGTTTAATCACTCAATTGGATTTTTCTGCCAGCATTTTTCTTTTTCTCTGCAACCCACTGCTAAATTGTGCTTCCTAGCTGTTTTTTTATAAAATCACTTAATCAAATCTAACTCTGATTACATCAGAGAAGGCCAGGTACCCTATACCATAAGAGGGGGTTTGCAATTTTGACTTGTCTACTTAAATATCACCAAAATCTGATCACAAGGTCAATTACGTCCCTGGGTGGGATTGAACCACCAACCTTTTGATAAATAGCTGAACACACTAACCGATTGCGCCACAGAGACACTTTGCAAAAAGCCCATACTGACAAAGACTAATAAGCATTCATCTAGAACGTTTACTAGAAAAACTTTAAAAAGTCAATAATCTGGAGAGTTTTTGTAAAATGTTTCTTCCAGCAACCAATGAAGAAACACATTGGTACTTTCGCATGATGAGTGAGTGCTTCAGGATCTCTTGCACTTACATGTGCAGCAGAGTACTGCAATGGAAGCATGCTGGGCCCATAACCCAGAGGTAGGCAGATTGAAACTATCCTTTGCTATATGAATTTTTTTTTTGTTCTTTAAAGTAATCCAAAACTGGGATTGATATTTTAGCTTTTATTTTTACTTAAAGTACAATAACTTTTACCATTTTAATTTGTTTTAATAGTATATTGACAGTATTGTTTTCTTTCAAAAATCCACTTAATTTTCTTTACCCTATTATTAAAATGGTAATTGACAAAAACAAACTACATTGTCACCATAAGAGCAATACAAAATGTACAAGTGATATATTAAAATCATCTTTCCAGCTTGAATTTCAATGATGCATTGGGGCAACGATTTTGTGAGAAACATCTTCACCCTTAAATAAAGATTTTCTTAATTCCTTACCTGTGTGCTAATTAGATATCACCTTGTTTTCACATTAAACAGACTTCCACATGAGAAAGCAGCAAGGATGCAGTGGCGTTAATGTTTCCTGGTGTCAACCTGTATTATTTCAGTAGATATTGAAATGAGGATGCATCTTGCTGCCTTTCCAATGAAGCAAGTTTAATTTAGTAATAGGTGAAAAACCATCCCTACAAATATGTTAATCAGATACTTGGCTTTGTGGACACTTTTCAGAGAACAAATTAGTTAGTATAAAAATAAAGCCAGAAAATGAAGAGCTGTTTAATCACTCAATTGGATTTTTCTGCCAGCATATTTCTTTTTCTCTGCAACCCACTGCCAAATTGTGCTTCCTAGCTGTTTTTATAAAATCACTGAATCAAATCTAACTCTGATTACATCAGAGAAGGCCAGGTACCCTACACCATAACAGGGGGTTTGAAATTTTGACTTGTCTACTTAAAGATCACCAAAATCTGATAACAAGGTCAATTAAGTCCCTGGGTGGGATTGAACAACCAACCTTTTGGTTAATAGCCTTACACACTAACTGATTGCGCCACAGCTACACTTTGCAAAAGCACATACTGACAAAGGCTAATAAGCATTCATCTAGAACGATTCCTAGAAACATTTTAAAAAGTCAATAATGTGGAGAGTTTTTGTAAGATGTTTCTTCCATCAACCAATGAAGAAACACATTGGTACTTTCCCATGATAAGTGAGTGCTTCAGGACCTCTTGCACTTACATGTGCAGCAGAGTACTGTAATGGAAGCATGCTGGGTCCATAACCCAGAGGTAGGCAGATTGAAACTATCCTCTGCTATATGCATTTTTTTTTGTTAATTAAAGTAATCCAAAACTGGGATTGATATTTTTGCTCTTTTATTTTTACTTAAAGTACAATAACTTTTACCATTTTAATTTGTTTTAAGAGTATATTGACAGTATTGTTTTCTTTCAAAAATCCACTTAATTTTCTTTACCCGATTATTAAAATGGTAATTGACAAAAACAAACTACATTGTCACCAGAAGAGCAATACAAAATGTACAAGTGATATATTAAAATCATCTTTCCAGCTTGAATTTCAATGATGCATTGGGGCAACGATTTTGTGAGAAACATCTTCACCCTTAAATAAAGATGTTCTTAATTCCTTACCTGTGTGCTAATTAGATATCACATTGTTTTCACATTAAACAGACTTCCACATGCGAAAGCAGCAAGGATGCAGTGGCGTTAATGTTTCCTGGTGTCAACCTGTATTATTTCAGTAGACATTGAAATGAAGATGCATCTTGCTGCCTTTCCAATGAAGCAAGTTTAATTTAGTAATAGGTGAAAAACCATCCCTACAAAGGTGTTAATCAGAGACTTGGCTTTGTGGACACTTTTCAGAGAACAAATTTGTTAGTATAAAAATAAAGCCAGAAAATGAAGAGCTGTTTAATCACTCAATTGGATTTTTCTGCCAGCATATTTCTTTTTCTCTGCAACCCACTGCTAAATTGTTCTTCCTAGCTGTTTTTATAAAATCACTGAATCAAATCTTACTCTGATTACATTAGAGAAGGCCAGGTACCCTACACCATAACAGGGGGTTTGAAATTTTGACTTGTCTACTTAAAGATCACCAAAATCTGATAACAAGGTCAATTAAGTCCCTGGGTGGGATTGAACCACCAACCTTTTGGTTAATAGCCTTACACACTAACTGCTTGCGCCACAGCGACACTTTGCAAAAGAACATACTGACAAAGGCTAATAAGCATTCATCTAGAACGATTCCTAGAAACATTTTAAAAAGTCAATAATGTGGAGAGTTTTTGTAAGATGTTTCTTCCATCAACCTATGAAGAAACACATTGGTACTTTCCCATGATGAGTGAGTGCTTCAGGATCTCTTGCACTTACATGTGCAGCAGAGTACTGTAATGGAAGCATGCTGGGTCCATAACCCAGAGGTAGGCAGATTGAAACTATCCTCTGCTATATGCATTTTTTTTTGTTAATTAAAGTAATCCAAAACTGGGATTGATATTTTTGCTCTTTTATTTTTACTTAAAGAACAATAACTTTTACCATTTTAATTTGTTTTAATAGTATATTGACAGTATTGTTTTCTTTCAAAAATCCTATTAATTTTCTTTACCCGATTATTAAAATGGTAATTGACAAAAACAAACTACATTGTCACCAGAAGAGCAATACAAAATGTACAAGTGATATATTAAAATCATCTTTCCAGCTTGAATTTCAATGATGCATTGGGGCAACGATTTTGTGAGAAACATCTTCACCCTTAAATAAAGATGTTCTTAATTCCTTACCTGTGTGCTAATTAGATATCACCTTGTTTTCACATTAAACAGACTTCCACATGAGAAAACAGCAAAGATGCAGTGGCGTTAATGTTTCCTGGTGTCAACCTGTATTATTTCCGTAGATATTGAAATGAGGATGCATCTTGCTGCCTTTCCAATGAAGCAAGTTTAATTTAGTAATAGGTGAAAAACCATCCCTACAAAGATGTTAATCAGATACTTGGCTATGTGGACACTTTTCAGAGAACAAATTTGTTATCATAAAAATAAAGCCAGAAAATGAAGAGCTGTTTAATCACTCAATTGGATTTTTCTGCCAGCATTTTTCTTTTTCTCTGCAACCCACTGCTAAATTGTGCTTCCTAGCTGTTTTTTTATAAAATCACTTAATCAAATCTAACTCTGATTACATCAGAGAAGGCCAGGTACCCTACACCATAAGAGGGGGTTTGCAATTTTGACTTGTCTACTTAAATATTACCAAAATCTGATCACAAGGTCAATTACGTCCCTGGATGGGATTGAACCACCAACCTTTTGATTAATAGCTGAACACACTAACCGATTGCGCCACAGAGACACTTTGTGAAAAATACATACTGACAAAGACTAATAAGCATTCATCTAGAACGTTTCCTAGAAAAACTTTAAAAAGTCAATAATCTGGAGAGTTTTTGTAAGATGTTTCTTCCAGCAACCAATGAAGAAACACATTGGTACTTTCGCATGATGAGTGAGTGCTTCAGGATCTCTTGCACTTACATGTGCAGCAGAGTACTGCAATGGAAGCATGCTGGGCCCATAACCCAGAGGTAGGCAGATTGAAACTATCCTTTGCTATATGCATTTTTTTTTTGTTCATTAAAGTAATCCAAAACTGGGATTGATATTTTAGCTTTTATTTTTACTTAAAGTACAATAACTTTTACCATTTTAATTTGTTTTAATAGTATATTGACAGTATTGTTTTCTTTCAAAAATCCAATTAATTTTCTTTACCCGATTATTAAAATGGTAATTGACAAAAACAAACTACATTGTCACCAGAAGAGCAATACAAAATGTACAAGTGATATATTAAAATCATCTTTCCAGCTTGAATTTCAATGATGCATTGGGGCAACGATTTTGTGAGAAACATCTTCACCCTTAAATAAAGATTTTCTTAATTCCTTACCTGTGTGCTAATTAGATATCACCTTGTTTTCACATTAAACAGACTTCCACATGAGAAAGCAGCAAGGATGCAGTGGCGTTAATGTTTCCTGGTGTCAACCTGTATTATTTCAGTAGATATTGAAATGAGGATGCATCTTGCTGCCTTTCCAATGAAGCAAGTTTAATTTAGTAATAGGTGAAAAACCATCCCTACAAATATGTTAATCAGATACTTGGCTTTGTGGACACTTTTCAGAGAACAAATTCGTTAGCATAAAAATAAAGCCAGAAAATGAAGAGCTGTTTAATCACTCAATTGGATTTTTCTGCCAGCATATTTCTTTTTCTATGCAACCCACTGCTAAATTGTGCTTCCTAGCTGTTTTTTTTATAAAATCACTGATTCAAATCTAACTCTGATTACATCAGAGTAGGCCAGGTACCCTACACCATAAGAAGGGGGTTTGAAATTTTGACTTGTCTACTTAAAGATCACCAAAATCTGATAACAAGGTCAATTACATCCCTGGGTGGGATTGAACCACCAACCCTTTGATTAATAACCAAACACACTAACAGATTGCGCCACAAAGACACTTTACAAACGTACATACTGACAAAGGCTAATAAGCATTCATCTAGAACGTTTCCTAGAAAAACTTTAAAAAGTCAATAATCTGGAGAGTTTTTGTAAGATGTTTCTTCCATCAACCAACGAAGAAACACATTGGTACTTTCCCATGATGAGTGAGTGCTTCAGGATCTCTTGCACTTACATGTGCAGCAGAGTACTGCAATGGAAAAATGCTGGGCCCATAACCCAGAGGTAGGCAGATTGAAACTATCCTCTGCTATATGCATTTTTTTTTTGTTAATTAAAGTAATCCAAAACTGGGATTGATATTTTTGCTCTTTTATTTTTACTTAAAGTGCAATAACTTTTACCATTTTAATTTGTTTTAATAGTATATTGACAGTATTGTTTTCTTTCAAAAATCCACTTAATTTTCTTTACCCTATTATTAAAATGGTAATTGACAAAAACAAACTACATTGTCACCAGAAGAGCAATACAAAATGTACAAGTGATATATTAAAATCATCTTTCCAGCTTGAATTTCAATGATGCATTGGGGTAACGATTTTGTGAGAAACACCTTCACCCTTAAATAAAGATTTTCTTAATTCCTTACCTGTGTGCTAATTAGATATCACCTTGTTTTCACATTAAACAGACTTCAACATGCGAAAGCAGCAAGGATGCAGTGGCGTTAATGTTTCCTGGTGTCAACCTGTATTATTTCAGTAGACATTGAAATGAGGATGCATCTTGCTGCCTTTCCAATGAAGCAAGTTTAATTTAGTAATAGGTGAAAAACCATCCCTACAAAGGTGTTAATCAGAGACTTGGCTTTGTGGACACTTTTCAGAGAACAAATTTGTTAGCATAAAAATAAAGCCAGAAAATAAAGAGCTGTTTAATCACTCAATTGGATTTTTTTGCCAGCATATTTCTTTTTCTCTGCAACCCACTGCTAAATTGTGCTTCCTAGCTGTTTTTATAAAATCACTGAATCAAATCTAACTCTGATTACATCAGAGAAGGCCATGTACCCTACACCATAACAGGGGGTTTGAAATTTTGACTTGTCTACTTAAAGATCACCAAAATCTGATAATAAGGTCAATTACGTCCCTGGGTGGGATTGAACCACCAACCTTTTGGTTAATAACCATACACACTAACTGATTGCGCCACAGCGACACTTTGCAAAAGTACATACTGACAAAGGCTAATAAGCATTCATCTAGAACGTTTCCTAGAAACATTTTAAAAAGTCAATAATGTGGAGAGTTTTTGTAAGATGTTTCTTCCATCAACCAATGAAGAAACACATTGGTACTTTCCCATGATAAGTGAGTGCTTCAGGACCTCTTGCACTTACATGTGCAGCAGAGTACTGTAATGGAAGCATGCTGGGTCCATAACCCAGAGGTAGGCAGATTGAAACTATCCTCTGCTATATGCATTTTTTTTTGTTAATTAAAGTAATCCAAAACTGGGATTGATATTTTTGCTCTTTTATTTTTACTTAAAGTACAATAACTTTTACCATTTTAATTTGTTTTAATAGTATATTGACAGTATTGTTTTCTTTCAAAAATCCAATTAATTTTCTTTACCCGATTATTAAAATGGTAATTGACAAAAACAAACTACATTGTCACCAGAAGAGCAATACAAAATGTACAAGTGATATATTAAAATCATCTTTCCAGCTTGAATTTCAATGATGCATTGGGGCAACGATTTTGTGAGAAGCATCTTCACCCTTAAATAAAGATTTTCTTAATTCCTTACCTGTGTGCTAATTAGATATCACCTTGTTTTCACATTAAACAGACTTCCACATGAGAAAGCAGCAAGGATGCAGAGGCGTTAATGTTTCCTGGTGTCAACCTGTATTATTTCTGTAGATATTGAAATGAGGATGCATCTTGCTGCCTTTCCAATGAAGGAAGTTTAATTTAGTAATAGGTGAAAAACCATCCCTACAAAGGTGTTAATCAGAGACTTGGCTTTGTGGACACTTTTCAGAGAACAAATTTGTTAGCATAAAAATAAAGCCAGAAAATGAAGAGCTGTTTAATCACTCAATTGGATTTTTTTGCCAGCATATTTCTTTTTCTCTGCAACCCACTGCTAATTTGTGCTTCCTAGCTGTTTTTATAAAATCACTGAATCAAATCTAACTCTGATTACATCAGAGAAGGCCAGGTACCCTACACCATAAGAGGGGGTTTGAAATTTTGACTTGTCTACATAAAGATCACCAAAATCTGATAACAAGGTCAATTACGTCCCTGGGTGGGATTGAACCACCAACCTTTTGGTTAATAGCCTTACACACTAACTGATTGCGCCACAGCGACACTTTGCAAAAGCATATACTGAAAAAGGCTAATAAGCATTCATCTAGAACGTTTCCTAGAAACATTTTAAAAAGTCATTAATGTGGAGAATTTTTGTAAGATGTTTCTTCCATCAACCAATGAAGAAACACATTGGTACTTTCCCATGATGAGTGAGTGCTTCAGGATCTCTTGCACTTACATGTGCAGCAGAGTACTGTAATGGAAGCATGCTGGGTCCATAACCCAGAGGTAGGCAGATTGAAACTATCCTCTGCTATATGCATTTTTTTTGTTAATTAAAGTAATCCAAAACTGGGATTGACATTTTTGCTCTTTTATTTTTACTTAAAGTACAATAACTTTTACCATTTTAATTTGTTTTAATAGTATATTGACAGTATTGTTTTCTTTCAAAAATTCACTTAATTTTCTTTTCTGTGTGCTAATTAGATATCACCTTGTTTTCACATTAAATAGACTTCCACATGAGAAAGCAGCAAGGATGCAGTGGCGTTAATGTTTCCTGGTGGTAGTGGGGGACTGTGTTTGTGCTTTCCTCTGGTCAGCTCTGGTAAAAGTCAGATTTCTTTGTCTCAGATCTTCCTCTAGCCTTGTTCTTCTTTCGAGAGTTCCCTTGTGCTGCCTCAGTTGGATCTCCTTCACTTGACAGGGGCGTACCCGAGCAGCGACCCTCCCCAGCACTAGCCCAACTCCTACTTACCTGCCAGGTGAGATACTATGATCATGAAGGTGCTTCTCCCAGGGCAAGGCTCACCCATTGCACTCTGGGTGTGCTGCTCCTGCGATTTCCCCAAATGTGGGAAACTTGACTGCATAATTTGTGTTTCCCCTGGTCGGCTCTCGTATAATTCAGATCTCTTTGTCTCAGGTCTCTCTCCAGCCTAGTTTGCTGTCTGTTTCCACTTCTCTTTTCTTAAACCGCTCCCTTCTATGCCCTTGCGCACCTTAATTAAATCTAACTCTGATTACGTCAGAGAAGGCCAGGTACCCTACACCATAAGAGGGGGTTTGAAATTTTGACTTGTCTACTTAAAGATCACCAAAATCTGATCACAAGGTCAATTACATCACTGGGTGGGAACCTTTTGGTTAATAGCCCATGTAAGTGCAAGAGATCCTGAAGCACTCACTCATCATGGGAAAGTACCAATGTGTTTCTTACAAAAATTCTCCAGATTATTGACTTTTTAAAGTTTTTCTAGGAAACGTTCTAGATGAATGCTTATTAGCCTTTGTCAGTATGTACTTTTGCAAAGTGTCGCTGTGGCGCAATCAGTTAGTGTGTATGGCTATTAACCTAAAGGTTGGTGATTCAATCCCACCCAGGGACGTAATTGACCTTGTTATCAGATTTTGGTGATCTTTAAGTAGACAAGTCAAAATTTCAAACCCCCTCTTATTGTGTAGGGTACCCAGCCTTCTCTGATGTAATCAGAGTTAGATTTGATTAAGTGATTTTATAAAAAACAGCTAGGAAGAACAATTTAGCAGTGGGTTGCAGAGAAAAAAAATTATGCTGGCAGAAAAGTCCAATTGAGTGATTAAACAGCTCTTCATTTTCTGATTTTATGTTTATGCTAACAAATTTGCTCTCTGAAAAGTGTCCACAAAGCCAAGTCTCTGATTAACACCTTTGTAGGAATGGTTTTTCACCTATTACTGAATTAAACTTGCTTCATTGGAAAGGCAGCAAGATGCATCCTCATTTCAATGTCTACTGAAATAATACAGGTTGACACCAGGAAACATAAACGTCACTGCATCCTTGCTGCTTCCTCATGGGGAAGTCTGTTTAATGTGAAAACAAGGTGATATCTAATCAGCACACAGGTAAGGAATTAAGAAAATCTTTCTTTATGGGTGAAGATGTTTCTCACAAAATTGTTGCACCAAGGCATCATTGAAATTAAAGCTGGAAAGATGATTTTAATATATCACTTGTATATTTTGTACTGCTCTTCTGGTGACAATGTAGTTTGTTTTTGTCAATTACCATTTTAATAATAGGGTAAAGAAAATTAAGTGGATTTTTGAAAGAAAACAATACTGTCAATATACTATTAAAACAAATTAAAATGGTAAAAGTTATTGTACTTTAAGTAAAAATAAAAGAGCAAAAATATCAATCCCAGTTTTGGATTACTTTAATTAACAAAAAACAATGCATATAGCAGAGGATAGTTTCAATCTGCCTACCTCTGGGTTATGGACCCAGCATGCTTCCATTACAGTACTCTGCTGCACATGTAAGTGCAAGAGATCCTGAAGCACTCACTCATCATGGGAAAGTACCAATGTGTTTCTTCATTGGTTGATGGAAGAAACATCTTACAAAAACTCTCCAGATTATTGACTTTTTAAAGTTTTTCTAGGAAACGTTCTAGATGAATGCTTATTAGCCTTTGTCAGTATGTACTTTCGCAAAGTGTCTCTGAGGCACAAACAGTTAGCGTGTTCAGTTGTTAACCAAAAGGTTGGTGGTTCAATCCCACCTAGGGACGTAATTGACCTTGTTATCAGATTTTGGTGATCTTTAAGTAGACAAGTAAAAATTTCAAACCACCTCTTATGGTGTAGGGTACCTGGCCTTCTCTGATGTAATCAGAGTTAGATTTGATTAAGTGATTTTATAAAAAAAACAGCCACGAAGCACAATTTAGCAGTGGGTTGCAGAGAAAAAGAAATATGCTGGCAGAAAAATCCAATTGAGTGATTAAACAGCTCTTCATTTTCTGGCTTTATTTTTATGCTAACAAATTTGTGCTCTGAAAAGTGTCCACAAAGCCAAGTATCTGATTAACACCTTTGTAGGGATGGTTTTTCACCTATTATTAAATTAAACTTGCTTCATTGGAAAGGCAGCAAGTGATGTCATCCAAGCAGTGGGTCAAGGTTGGCTTCAAACCTCGTCTGCTTATGAAAAGAGAAAAGGGGTATGCAGGGCATGGCGGCCTTTTGCGGTGCTTGGATGACCCCTAGTTCGCATTAAATAATGCCGTCGAGTTTCCCACATTTGGGGAAATCACAGGGGTCAGCATACCCAGAATGCAATGAATGAACCGCACCCTGGGAGAACAGTCTTCATGACCATGGTATCTCCTATGCAAAATAAGTATGATTTGGGATAGGGCTGGGGAGGGCCGCTGCTCAGGCACATCTCTGTCAAGTAAAGGAGATTCAACTGAGGCAGCACAAGGGAACTCTCATCTGGGGACAACAACTGCAGGGAGAACACATATTTTCAGATGAACATGGGAGGGCAGAAGGCTGCCTAATACTGAAGCACCCCCAAACAACAAACCAAATGCAACAACTAGTGCAAGCATTCCTGGGGGAAGGCCTGCAGCAGATGGATTTGCATATGGCGATGTCATCCAAGCAGTGGGTCAAAGTTGGCTTCAACCCTCGTCTGCATATGAAAAGAGAAAAGGGGCGTGCAGGGCATGGCGGCCTTTTGCGGCACTTGGATGACCCCTAGTTCGCATTAAACACCTCCACCCTCCGTCGGTGTGGGGCTCATGTTGGCTATGCCCCAGCCCCTGAAGGATTCAAGCTGATTTCTTGCAGCAGCTGGGCACTGTAACAGCTCCAGAGCTGCTCTGTAAGGCAAGTAAAAGGGTGTGGGCCCTGCAGCACTACCTGTAGTTCGCATTGTGCGAGACCCCTAGTTCGCATTAAACACCCCCACCCTCCTTCGGTGTGGGGCTCATGTTGGCCATGCCCCAGCCCCTGAAGCATTCACGCTGATTTCTTGCAGCAGCTGGGCACTGTAACAGCTCAAGAGCTGCTCTGTAAGGCAAGTAAAAGGGTGTGGGCCCTGCAGCACTACCTGTAGTTTGCATTGTGCATTGGAAGGCACAAAGTAAGCAGACGGGAGGAGAAGTCAGGATAGTGCACAAGGGTATAGACGGGAAGGGCTCAAGAAAAAAGAAGTGGAAACAGACAGCAAACTAGGCTTCCAATGCACAATGCAAACTACAGGTAGTGCTGCAGGGCCCACACCCTTTTACTTGCCTTACAGAGCAGCTCTGGAGCTGTTTAATCACTCAATTGGATTTTTCTGCCAGCATAATTTTTCTCTTACGTCCTAGAGGATGCTGGGGACTCCGTAAGGACCATGGGGGATAGACGGGCTCCGCAGGAGACATGGGCACTTTAAGAAAGACTTTAGATCTGGGTGTGCACTGGCTCCTCCCTCTATGCCCCTCCTCCAGACCTCAGTTTACTACTGTGCCCAGAGGAGACTGGGTGCTTTTCAGGGAGCTCTCCTTAGTTTCCTGACAGAAAGTATATTTGTTAGATTTTTTTATTTTCAGGGAGCCTGCTGGCAACAGACTCCCTGCATCGAGGGGCGGAGGGGAGAGATGCACACCTACTTCTGTGAGTTGATAGGCTCTGCTTCTTAGGCTACTGTACAGCATTAGCTCCAGAGGGATCGGTACGCAGGTCTCACCCTCGCCGTCCGTCCCAGAGCCGCGCCGCCGTCCCCCTCGCAGAGCCGGAAGATAGAAGCCGGGTGAGTATGAGAAGAAAAGAAGACTTCAGAGGCGGCGGAAGACTTCATGATCTTCACTGAGGTAACGCACAGCAGTAAAGCTGTGCTCCATTGCTCCAATACACCTCACACACGGCAGTCAGTGTAAGGGTGAAGGGCGCAGGGGGGACGCCCTGGGCAGCAATATAGACCTCTCTTTGGCAAAATAAATATATATGCAGCTAGGCACTGTATATATATATAAGAGCCCCCGCCATTTTTTTACTATATTTGAGCGGGACAGAAGCCCGTCGCTGAGGGGGTGGGGCTTCTCCCTCAGCACTCACCAGCGCCATTTTCTCCACAGCACCACTGAGGGGAAGCTCCATGGACTCTCCCCTGCTTATACCACGGTAGAAAGAGGGTCTTAAAGAAGAGGGGGCACATAATTAGGCGCATATATATATGGAAATACAGCGCTACTGGGTAAACATAAAATGATTGTGTTTTTTTCCTGGGTCATATAGCGCTGGGGTGTGTGCTGGCATACTTTCTCTCTCTGTCTCTCCAAAGGGCCTTGTTGGGGAACTGTCCTCAGATAAGAGGATTCCCTGAGTGTATGGTGTGTCGGTACACGTGTGTCGACATGTCTGAGGTAGAAGGCTCTCCTAGAGAGGAGCAGGAGCAAATTAATGTGGTGTCTCCATCGACAACGCCGACACCTGACTGGATGGATATGTGGAATGTTTTAAGTGCTAATGTAAACTTATTACACAAGAGATTAGACAAAGCTGAAGCTAGGGAACAGTCAGGGAGTCAACCCATGCCTGTCCCTATGTCGCAGGGACCTTCGGGGTCTCAAAAGCGCCCACTATCCCAAATAGTTGACACAGATACCGACACGGATTCTGACTCCAGTGTCGACTACGATGATGCAAAGTTACAACCAAAATTGGCTAAATGTATTCGATATATGATTATTGCAATAAAAGATGTTTTGCACATCACAGAGTCCCCTGTCCCTGACACGAGGGTACACATGTATAAGGGAAAGAAACCTGAGATAACCTTTCCCCCCTCACATGAGTTAAACGAATTATGTGAAAAAGCTTGGGAATCTCCAGACAAAAAGCTGCAGATTCCCAAAAGGATTCTTATGGCGTATCCTTTCCCGCCAATGGACAGGATATGGTGGGAATCCTCCCCTAGGGTGGATAAAGCATTGACACGCTTATCCAAAAAGGTAGCGCTGCCATCCCAGGATACGGCTACCATCAGGGACCCTGCTGACCGCAAGCAGGAGGTTACCCTAAAGTCCATTTACACACATTCTGGTACCTTACTCAGACCGGCAATTGCGTCGGCCGAGGTTGTAGCGCGGTGGCAGCATGGACAGATACCTTATCAGCAGAGATTGAGACCCTAGATAAGGATGCTATGTTATTGACCATAGGGCATATAAAAGATGCTGTCCTATATATGAGAGATGCTCAAAGTGACATTAGTCTACTGGGTTCTAGAATAAACGCTATGTCGATTTCTGCTAGACGAGTCCTATGGACCCGGCAATGGACAGGTGATGCCGACTCAAAAAGGCATATGGAGGTTTTACCTTACAGGGGAGAGGAATTGTTTGGGGAAGGTCTCTCGGACCTTGTCTCCACAGCTACAGCTGGTAAATCAAATTTTTTGCCTTATATTCCCTCACAGCCTAAGAAAGCACCACATTATCAAATGCAGTCCTTTCGATCACAGAGAAACAAGAAAGTACGAGGTGCGTCCTTTCTTGCCAGAGGTAAGGGCAGAGGGAAGAAGCTGCACAACACAGCTAGTTCCCAGGAACAGAAGTCCTCCCCGGCCTCTACAAAATCCACCGCATGACGCTGGGGCTCCGCTAAAGGAGTCCGCCCAGTTGGGGGCACGTCTTCGAGTTTTCAGCCACATCTGGGTTCATTCGCAGGTGGATCCCTAGGCAATAGAAATTGTTTCTCAGGGTTACAAGCTGAAATTCGAAGAGGTGCCTCCTCGCCGGTTTTTCAAATCGGCCCTACCATCTTCTCCCCAGGAAAGGGAGATAGTGTTAAATGCAATTCACAAATTGTATCTTCAACAGGTGGTGGTCAAGGTTCCCCTGCTTCAACAAGGAAAGGGAAATTATTCGACCCTGTTTGTAGTCCCAAAACCGGACGGTTTGGTCAGACCCATATTAAATTTAAAATCCCTGAACCTATACTTGAAAAGGTTCAAGTTCAAGATGGAATCGCTAAGAGCGGTCATCGCCAGCCTAGAAGGGGGGGATTTTATGATATCTCTGGACATAAAGGATGCATACCTTCATGTACTCATTTATCCACCTCATCAGGCGTACCTAAGATTTGCGGTACAGTATTGTCATTACCAATTTCAGACGTTGCCGTTTGGTCTCCGCAGAATTTTCTCCGAGAATTTTCACCAAGGTAATGACGGAAATTATGGTGCTCCTGCGAAAGCAAGGTGTCACAATTATCCCGTACTTGAACGATCTCCTCATAAAAGCGAGATCAAGAGAGCAGTTGCTGAACAGCGTATAACTTTCATTGAAGGTGTTACAGCAAAACGGCTGGATTCTCAATATCCCGAAGTCGCAGTTGGTTCCTACGACTCGTCTGACTTTGCTTGGGCATTATTCTGGATACGGACCAGAAAAGGGTTTATCTTCCGATAGAAAAGGCCCAGGAACTCATGACTCTGGTCAGGAACCTATTGAAACCAAAACAGGTGTCAGTGCATCACTGCACTCGAGTCCTGGGAATGATGGTGGCATCATACGAGGCCATTCCCTTCGGCAGGTTCCATGCGAGGATCTTGCAATGGGACCTACTGGACAAGTGGTCCGGGTAACATCTACAGATTCATCAGTTGATCACCCTGTCCCCCAGGGCCAGGGTATCTCTCCTGTGGTGGCTGCAGAGTGCTCACCTTCTAGAGGGCCGCAGGTTCGGCATTCAGGACTGGATCCTGGTGACCACGAACGCGAGCCTCCGAGGTTGGGGAGCAGCCACACAGGGAAGAAATTTCCAAGGTCTTTGGTCAAGTCAGGAGAATTGTCTTCACATCAACATCCTGGAGCTAAGGGCCATATACAACGCCCTATGTCAAGCGGAGACCTTACTTCGCGACCAACCAGTTCTGATCCAGTCAGACAACGTCACCGCAGTAGTTCATGTAAACCGCCAAGGCGGCACAAGGAGCAGAGTGGCGATGGCGGAAGCCACCAGAATTCTTCGCTGGGCGGAGAATCATGTAAGCGCACTGTCAGCAGTGTTCATTCCGGGAGTGGACAACTGGGAAGCAGACTTCCTCAGCAGACACGACCTACATCCAGGAGAGTGGGGACTCCATCAGGAAGTCTTCGCACAGATTGCAAGTCGGTGGGGACTGTTCCAGATAGACATGATGGCGTCCCGCCTCAACAAAAAGCTACAGAGGTATTGCACCAGGTCAAGAGACCCTCAGGCAGTAGCTGTTTAAACAGCTCTTCATTTTCTGATTTTATGTTTATGCTAACAAATTTGCTCTCTGAAAAGTGTCCACAAAGCCAAGTCTCTGATTAACACCTTTGTAGGAATGGTTTTTCACCTATTACTGAATTGAACTTGCTTCATTGGAAAGGCAGCAAGATGCATCCTCATTTCAATGTCTACTGAAATAATACAGGTTGACACCAGGAAACATTAACGCCACTGCATCCTTGCTGCTTTCGCATGTGGAAGTCTGTTTAATGTGAAAACAAGGTGATATCTAATTAGCACACAGGTAAGGAATTAAGAAAATCTTTATTTAAGGGTGAAGGTGTTTCTCACAAAATCGTTGCCCCAATGCATCATTGAAATTCAAGCAGGAAAGATGATTTTAATATATCACTTGTACATTTTGTATTGCTCTTCTGGTGACAATGTAGTTTGTTTTTGTCAATTACCATTTTAATAATAGGGTAAAGAAAATTAAGTGGATTTTTGAAAGAAAACAATACTGTCAATATACTATTAAAACAAATTAAAATGGTAAAAGTTATTGTACTTTAAGTAAAAATAAAAGAGCAAAAATATCAATCCCAGTTTTGGATTACTTTAATTAACAAAAAAAAATGCATATAGCAGAGGATAGTTTTAATCTGCCTACCTCTGGGTTATGGGCCCAGCATGTTTCCATTGCAGTACTCTGCTGCACATGTAAGTGCAAGAGATCCTGAAGCACTCACTCATCATGGGAAAGTACCAATGTGTTTCTTCGTTGGTTGATGGAAGAAACATCTTACAAAAACTCTCCAGATTATTGACTTTTTAAAGTTTTTCTAGGAAACGTTCTAGATGAATGCTTATTAGCCTTTGTCAGTATGTATGTTTGTAAGGTGTCTCTGTGGCGCAATCGGTTAGTGTGTTTGGTTATTAATCAAAGGGTTGGTGGTTCAATCCCACCCAACGATGTAATTGACCTTGTTATCAGATTTTGGTGATCTTTAAGTAGACAAGTCAAAATTTCAAACCCCCTTCTTATGGTGTAGGGTACCTGGCCTACTCTGATGTAATCAGAGTTAGATTTGAATCAGTGATTTTATAAAAAAACAGCTAGGAAGCACAATTTAGCAGTGGGTTGCAGAGAAAAAGAAATATGCTGGCAGAAAAATCCAATTGAGTGATTAAACAGCTCTTCATTTTCTGGCTTTATTTTTATGCTAACTAATTTGTTCTCTGAAAAGTGTCCACAAAGCCAAGTATCTGATTAACATATTTGTAGGGATGGTTTTTCACCTATTACTAAATTAAACTTGCTTCATTGGAAAGGCAGCAAGATGCATCCTCATTTCAATATCTACTGAAATAATACAGGTTGACACCAGGAAACATTAACGCCACTGCATCCTTGCTGCTTTCTCATGTGGGAGTCTGTTTAATGTGAAAACAAGGTGATATCTAATTAGCACACAGGTAAGGAATAAAGAAAATCTTTATTTAAGGGTGAAGATGTTTCTCACAAAATCGTTGCCCCAATGCATCATTGAAATTCAAGCTGGAAAGATGATTTTAATATATCACTTGTACATTTTGTATTGCTCTTCTGGTGACAATGTAGTTTGTTTTTGTCAATTACCATTTTAATAATCGGGTAAAGAAAATTAATTGGATTTTTGAAAGAAAACAACACTGTCAATATACTATTAAAACAAATTAAAATGGTAAAAGTTATTGTACTTTAAGTAAAAATAAAAGCTAAAATATCAATCCCAGTTTTGGATTACTTTAATGAACAAAAAAAAATGCATATAGCAAAGGATAGTTTCAATCTGCCTACCTCTGGGTTATGGGCCCAGCATGCTTCCATTGCAGTACTCTGCTGCACATGTAAGTGCAAGAGATCCTGAAGCACTCACTCATCATGGGAAAGTACCAATGTGTTTCTTCATTGGTTGCTGGAAGAAACATCTTACAAAAACTCTCCAGATTATTGACTTTTTAAAGTTTTTCTAGGAAACGTTCTAGATGAATGCTTATTAGTCTTTGTCAGTATGTACTTTTTGCAAAGTGTCTCTGTGGCGCAATCGGTTAGTGTGTTCAGCTATTAATCAAAAGGTTGGTGGTTCAATCCCATCCAGGGACGTAATTGACCTTGTGATCAAATTTTGGTAATATTTAAGTAGACAAGTCATATAGCAGAGGATAGTTTCAATCTGCCTACCTCTGGGTTATGGACCCAGCATGCTTCCATTACAGTACTCTGCTGCACATGTAAGTGCAAGAGATCCTGAAGCACTCACTCATCATGGGAAAGTACCAATGTGTTTCTTCATTGGTTGATGGAAGAAACATCTTACAAAAACTCTCCAGATTATTGACTATTTAAAGTTTTTATAGGAAACGTTCTAGATGAATGCTTATTAGCCTTTGTCAGTATGTACTTTTGCAAAGTTTCGCTGTGGCGCAATCAGTTAGTGTGTACGGCTATTAACCAAAAGGTTGGTGGTTCAATCCCACCCAGGGACGTAATTGAACTTGTTATCAGATTTTGTTGATCTTTAAGTAGACAAGTCAAAATTTCGAAAACCCCTGTTATGGTGTAGGGTACCTGGCCTTCTCTGATGTAATCAGAGTTAGATTTGATTCATACTGTTAACTGGGTAGTATATCACAAGTTATACGGTGTGATTGGTGTGGCTGGTATGAATCTTGACCTTGGATTAACAAAAATCCTTTCCTCGTACTGTCTGTCTCCTCTGGGCACAGTTTCTCTAACTGAGGTATGGAGGAGGGGCATAGAGGGAGGAGCCAGTGCACACCCAGATCTGAAGTCTTTCTTAAAGTGCCCATGTCTGCTGCGGAGCCCGTCTATCCCCCATGGTCCTTACGGAGTCCCCATCATCCTCTACGGACTACGAGAAAAAAAAATTACCGGTAGGTTTAAAATGTTATTTTTTTCTCTGCAACCCACTGCTAAATTGTGCTTCCTAGCTGTTTTTTATAAAATCAGTTAATTAAATCTAACTCTGATTACGTCAGAGAAGGCCAGGTACCCTACACCATAAGAGGGGGTTTGAAATTTTGACTTGTCTACTTAAAGATCACCAAAATCTGATGACAAGGTCAATTACATCCCTGGGTGGGATTGAACCACCAACCTTTTGGTTAATAGCCCATGTAAGTGCAAGAAATCCTGAAGCACTCACTCATCATGGGAAAGTACCAATGTGTTTCTTACAAAAATTCTCCAGATTATTGACTTTTTAAAGTTTTTCTAGATGAATGATTATTAGCCTTTGTCAGTATTGACTTTTGCAAGGTGTCTCTGTGGCGCAATCGGTTAGCATGTTTGGCTATTAACCAAAAGGTTGGTGGTTCAATCAGAGTTAGATTTGATTAAGTGATTTTATAAAAAAACAGCTAGGAAGCACAATTTAGCAGTGGGTTGCAGAGAAAAAAAAAATGCTGGCAGAAAAGTCCAATTGAGTGATTAAACAGCTCTTCATTTTCTGATTTTATGTTTATGCTAACAAATTTGCTCTCTGAAAAGTGTCCACAAAGCCAAGTCTCTGATTAACACCTTTGTAGGAATGGTTTTTCACCTATTACTGAAATAAACTTGCTTCATTGGAAAGGCATCAAAGATGCATCCTCATTTCAATGTCTACTGAAATAATACAGGTTGACACCAGGAAACGTCACTGCATCCTTGCTGCTTCCTCACGGGGAAGTCTGTTTAATGTGAAAACAAGGTGATATCTAATCAGCACACAGGTAAGGAATTAAGAAAATCTTTCTTTGTGGGTGAAGATGTTTCTCACAAATTGTTGTCCCAATGCATCATTGAAATTCAAGATGGAAGATGATTTTCATATATCACTTGTACATTTTGCATTGCTCTTCTGGTGACAATGTAGTTTGTTTTTGTCAGTTACCATTTCAGTAATAGGGTAAAGAAAATTAAGTGGATTTTTTAAAGAAAACAATGCTGTCAATATACTATTAAAACAAATTAAAATGATAAAAGTTATTGTACTTTAAGTAAAAATAAAAGAGCCAAAATATCAATCCCAGTTTTTGATTACTTTAATTATAAAAAAAAAATGCACATAGCAGAGGATAGTTTCGATCAATCGACCTCTGGGTTATGGGCCCAGCATGCTTCCATTGCACTACTCTGCTGCTCATGGAAGTGTAAGAGATCCTGAAGACTAAATTGATTAAAGGCCTAAAAGTACTGGACTATAAGGAAAGACTTACTAGGCTGAATATTTATACACTAGAAAAGAGGTGCCTAAGAGGAGATATTATTAATATCTTCAAATATGTAAAGATACATAACAAAGAGTTATCAGAGGAATTATTTATTAAAAGAACACGTGGTCACTCGCTGCGACTGGAGGAAAGTTCAGAACGCAATGGAGGAAAGGTTTCTTCACTGTTAGGGCAATCAGGATGTGGAATTCCCTGCCAGGGAAGGTGGTAATGGCGGACTCTGTAATTGGATTTAAAAAAGGAATGGATACATTTCTGAATGAAAAAGCTATCCAAGGTTATAATACTTAAAATATCAACATGGTTAATCCGGGGGTAACATGAGTTATAGTAGCTAACTAGTCATAAAACATTATTCAGCAAGTATGTAGAATCATCACAACTTAAAACAGGTTGAACACGATGGGCAATTTGCCTCTATTCAACCTCAAAAACTATGTTACTATATTACTATGTTATTGTAGTATACAGAACACCACAATGCAATGAGCAGTGATAGTGAGCACTGATGAGGATACTAGAACTGACACTGAGCAGCAAGATGCAGCACTGGACTATTAGTAATGTACTGTAGTATGCTGAGCACCACAATGCAGCACAAGACAATGAGCAGTGATACTGAGCACTGATGAGGATACTACTGAGAACTGACACTGAGCAGGAGAGACACACTACTAGTATTACTGAGCAGCAATAAGTAACCACTGATACTGAGCACTGATATTGAGATTTCCACTGAGAGAACATAGCCACGTCCTCTCCGCTCTCTCTTCAATGCACGAGTAAAAATGGCAGCAACGCGCAGCTCTTTATATGGAATCCGAATCTCGCGAGAATCCGACAGCGGGATGATGACATTTTCCCTTGTTCAGGTTTTCCGAGTCAGGCGGGAACAACCGAGCCTGCCTCGGACCAGTGTAAACCACGTGGAGTTCGTGGGGAATTCGGTTCTCGGAGAACCGAACCCGCTCCTCTCTACCTTATACCCATAAATTTTTTTATTTTCAATCTAAGCCCCTGCAGTTTTCTGTAAGCATCTGCTTCGCTATGATGATCAACAAGTCACAAGGGCAAACACTCAGGGTTTGAGGCGTAGATCTTAGGACCAGCTGCTACAAGCATGGCAGAGGTGTCACTATCACTGGTGACACCCAGAGAGGTGGCGAGGGAGATTGTAATGCAGTGCGCGCAGATAAGCAGCGCAATGGTAAAAAGGAGGCATGGTTTCATAGGTAGGGGCGTGGCCTGGTGGCCTGAATCTACATTTTGTTGCTCCGGGTGTCCCGGGGGTTGGGGGCTGCACCCGGGGACTAGTGTGTGAGCGGTGCTGGCTCCTGCACAGTGACAGGGCATGGCCACCCAGCATGACGCCTCCCTTCTTGACCATGCTGTAATTGCAGTCGCACTGCAGTTCAGCGTGATCATAAAAAATGGTATAGGCTCCTGCTGGTGCAGACTGTATGTGCGCGCAGGAAGCCGCCACCATTTTTGTGATCACAGCGGCTGAATGTGATGTCATACAGCCGCTGTGACCACGCCCCCTGTGTCTCCTCCGTTGCAGACCCCATTTTGAAGCCTTGCCCCCGCACCGCTCCATCCCTGACTTGGAAATGGAGTGTTGCTGACCCACCTCTCCCCCCCTTCCCCGCCCCGATTGACAGGCAGAGGCGATCACATTCTCTGCGGGGTGCCGCAGAAAATGCAGGCACATGCGTATGCTCTTAGCAATTTTTGCAGTTGGATCGCTTATTGTGATTGCAATCCAACCTGAATCAGGCCCTATTACCTATCACAATGCGCTGCGGGCAGTACAAAATTGGGTTAATATAGGAGAAAAACCCCCAGACCAGTGCTCCTTAACTGTACCTGGTGGCTAGTGGAGCGGCTGCCCAGTAATCAGTGTCCACCGCAGTGCGCACACGGCCCACCCCCTACGGCCTCGCTCCCCTTCATCAGCGGCCTTGTGATCCGGAAGGGTGGTGTGTGTGTGACTGACCTTAGGATGAAACCGGAGCCTCCGCTGCAGTGACCCAGCAACCAGGGCACGGGAGTATATAGCGCCGCTGGGAGTGATGAAGCTGCAGTAAAGATGTCTATTAGACCTAGCCTGCTGCAGCCCTTGTAGATTCTCATAAAACAAGTTCTTCTTTTCTTGTCAAAATTAATAGCTAAGAATAGGCTGCCTGAGGCAGGCCCCTGTTAATTGGCCTGCTACTGAAGGCACCAACTACAAACTGAGCTCCCTGTTCATGGAAGCGGGGTTATAGAGGAGAATGCACTGAGCTTCTTGGGAACAGTCAAAAGCTTTGAGCCGGTTGGTGCCTCAGATCAAGATCCTACTCTACACCCCAATGTGAATCCTTGTGGAGTCCAGTGTACCCCACAGAAGAAATTAATGTGTCACACCCATTGGCAGCAACCTTAGAATAGCTGCTGACGGGCACAATTGAGAAAGGAAGGGGGGGGGGGGACATTTGAATCCAGCACATAGATGCAATTCAAATATGTAATTTGTACCTTCCTATTTTAAAATATAATGGATGAACCTCACCCTGTGAGAACAATCTTCATGATCAAGAGATCTAATATGTAAAATAAGTATGAGTTGGGATAGGGCTGGGGAGGGTGGCAGCTCGGGCAGCCCCTCCCCCGTCAAGTTAAGGAGATTCAACTGAGGAAGCACAAGGGAACTCTCGTCTGGGGACAACAACTGCAGGGAGACCACATCTTTTCAGATGAACATGGGAGGGCGGAAGGCTGCCTAATACTGAAGCACCATCAAATATCAAACCATATCCAACAACTAGTGCAAGCATTCCTGGGGGAAGGTCTGCAGCAGACGGATTTGCATACGGTGATGTCATCCAAGCAGTGGGCCAAAGTTGGCTGGAACCCTCATCTGCATATAAAAAGAGAAAAGGGGCATGCAGGGCATGGCGGCCTTTTGCAGTGCTTGGATGACCCCTAGTTCGCATTAAACACCCCCACCCTCCTTTGGTGTGGGGCTCATGTTGGCCATGCCCCATCCCCTGAAGCATTCATGCTGATTTCTTGCAGCAGCTGGGCACTGTAACAGCTCCAGAGCTGCTCTGTAAGGCAAGTAAAAGGGTGTGGGCCCTGCAGCACCACCTGTAGTTCGCATTGTGCGTTGGAAGGCACAAAGTAAGCAGACGGGAGGAGAAGTCAGGATAGTACACAAGGGCATCCTTTTCTCTTAGTCCGTAGAGGATGCTGGGGTCACATTAAGAACCATGGGGTATAGACGGGATCCGCAAGAGACATGGGCACTTTAAGACTTTCAAAGGGTGTGAACTGGCTCCTCCCTCTATGCCCCTCCTCCAGACTCCAGTTATAGGAACTGTGCCCAGGGAGACGGACATTTCGAGGAAAGGATTTATTGTTAAACTAAGGTGAGCATCTTACCAGCTCACACCTTAAGCATGCCGCAGAACGTGGCATTCAACAGAACACAAGCCAACGGCATGAACAATTGCAGCAAAAAGCTGACCAGAACCGTAACACAACATGTGTATAACCACAAGTAATAACTGCAGACACAGTATGGACTGGGACGGGTGCCCAGCATCCTCTACGTACTAAGAGAAAAGGATTTACCGGTAGGTATTAAAATCCTATTTTCTCATACGACCTAGAGGATGCTGGGGTCACATTAAGAACCATGGGGTTATACCAAAGCTCTTGAACGGGTGGGAGAGTGCGTACGACTCTGCAGCACCGAATGACCCAACTTGAGGTTATCATCAGCCAAGGTATCAAACTTGTAAAACTTAGCAAAAGTGTTTACTAAATAGCTGCTCGGCAAAGTTGCAATGCCGAGACTCCCCGACCAGCTGCCCAGGATGAACCCACCTTTCTAGTAGAATGGGTCTTCACCTAATTCAGTAACGGCAATCCTGCCGTGGAATGAGCATGCTGAATCTTACCACAGATCCAGCGCATAATGGTCTGCATGGAAGCAGGACACCCAATCATGTTGGGAGCATACAGGACAAACAGAGCCTCTGTTTTCCTAATCTGAACCGTTCTGGTGACATAAATTTTCAAAGTTCTGACCACAGCCAGAGACTTTGACTCAACGAAGGTGTCAGTGGCCAAAGGCACCATGTGGAAAGATGAACCACCTTCGGCAGAAATTGTTGACGTGTCCTCAATTCTGCTCTATCTTCATGAAAGATCAAATAAAGGCTCTTGTGATACTGCATGGTTTGTACTGTTTTCCATGTGCTCCCAGATCTTTCAAGCAAGTAGCATGGTCAAGAAAGTTCTGTTTGAAAAGAAACAAACATTTACTGTCATTGTTATGCAAATAAACTTACATTAAAGCTAACAAGAAAGCACACTCGTTCTGTCTTTAAACTGATAAAAGAAACCCCAATAATATGGGGCATGCAAAAATTGAGATAAAACTCAGTTTTGCTCCTCTCCACGGAAATCTTTAATAAAAGGCGAAATATTTGTTAGTTCTGAAGAGAAACCAGAGCATGACCAAGATTCCACCTGTCGCCTGAGTGCCATGCCAGCAGTTCTCATTCAGCTCAAAGTGAGCACCCAATTTGAATGAAAGAAAGCAGATTTCTCACCAGGCTTCCCCTTGCTATAAACATGGTTTGTACTCTTTTCCATGTGCTCCCAGATCTTTCAAACAATTAGTGTGGTCAAGAAAGTTCTGTTTGAAAAGAAACAAACATTTACTGTCATTTCTATGCAAATGAGCTTACATTAAAGCACACTCGTTCTATCTTTAAACCAATAAAATAAAACCCCAATAAGATGGGGCATGCAAAAATTGAGATAAAACTCAGTTTTGCTCCTCTCCACGGAAATCTTTAGTAAAAGGCGAAAGATTTGTTCGTTCTGAAGAGAAACCACAGCATGACCAAGATTCTACCTGTCGCCTGAGTGCCATGCCAGCAGTCCTCATTCAGCTCAAAGTGAGCACCCAATTTGAAAGAAAGAAAGCAGATTTCTCACCAGGCTTCCCCTTGCTATAAACATGGTTTGTACTCTTTTCCATGTGCTCCCAGATCTTTCAAGCAATTAGTATAGTCAAGAAAGTTCTGTTTGAAAAGAAACAAACATTTACTGTCATTTCTACGCAAATGAGCTTACATTAAAGCACACTCGTTCTATCTTTAAACTGATAAAAGAAACCCCAATAAGACGGGGCATGCAAAAATTGAGATAAAACTCAGTTTTGCTCCTCTCCACGGAAATCTTTAGTAAAAGGCAAAAGATTTGTTCGTTCTGAAGAGAAACCAGAGCATGACCAAGATTCCACCTGTCGCCTGAGTGCCATGCCAGCAGTCCTCATTCAGCTCAAAGTGAGCACCCAATTTGAAAGAAAGAAAGCAGATTTCTCACCAGGCTTCCCCTTGCTATAAGCATGGTTTGTACTCTTTTCCATGTGCTCCCAGATCTTTCAAGCAATTAGTATGGTCAAGAAAGTTCTGCTTGAAAAGAAACAGACATTTATTGTCATTGTTATGCAAATAAACTTACATTAAAGCTAACAAGAAAGCACACTCGTTCTGTCTTTAATCCGATAAAAGAAACCCCAATAATATGGGGCATGCAAAAATTGAGATAAAACTCAGTTTTGCTCCTCTCCACGGAAATCTTTAGTAAAAGGCGAAAGATTTGTTCGTTCTGAAGAGAAACCAGAGCATGACCAAGATTCCACCTGTCGCCTGAGTGCCGTGCCAGCAGTCCTCATTCAGATCAAAGTGAGCGCCCAATTTGAAAGAAAGCAGATTTCTCACCTGTCTTCTCCTTGCTATAAGCATGGTTTGTACTGTATTCCATGTGCTCCCAGATCTTTCAAGCAAGTAGCATGGTCAAGAAAGTTCTGTTTGAAAAGAAACAAACATTTACTGTCATTTCTATGCAAATGAGCTTACATTAAAGCACACTCATTCTATCTTTAAACCGATAAAAGAAACCCCAAAAACATGGGGCATGCAAAAATTGAGATAAAACTCGGTTTTGCTCCTCTCCACGGAAATCTTTAGTAAAAGGCAAAAGATTTGTTCGTTCTGAAGAGAAACCAGAGCATGACCAAGATTTTTATCTGAAAATATGTGTTCTCCCTGCAGTTGTTGTCCCCAGATGAGAGTTCCCTTGTGCTGCCTCAGTTGAATCTCCTTTACTTGACAGGGGGATGCTCGAGCAGCGACCCTCCCCAGCTCTAGCCCAACTCCTACTTACCTGCCAGGTGAGATACTATGATCATGAAGGTGCTTCTCCCAGGGCAAGGCTCACCCATTGCACTCTGGGTGTGCTGCTTCTGCGATTTCCCCAAATGTGGGAAACTTGACTGCATAATTTGTGTTTCCCCTGGTCGGCTCTCGTATAATTCAGATCTCTTTGTCTCAGGTCTCTCTCCAGCCTAGTTTGCTGTCTGTTTCTACTTCTCTTTTCTTGAGCCGCTCCCTTCTATGCCCTTGCGCACTATCCTGACTTCTCCCGTCTGCTTACTTCGTGCCTTCCAACGCACAATGCAAACTACAGGTAGTGCTGCAGGACCCACACCCTTTTACTTGCCTTACAGAGCGTCTCTGGAGCAGTTACAGTGCCCAGCTGCTGCAAGAAATCAGCTTGAATGCTTCAGGGGCTGGGGAATAGCCAACATGAGCCCCACACCGAAGGAGGGTGGAGGTGTGTAATGCGAACTAGGGGTCATCCAAGCGCCGCAAAAGGCCGCCATGCCCTGCACGCCCCTTGTCTCTTTTCATATGCAGACGAGGGTTGAAGCCAACTTTGACCCACTGTTTGGATGACATCACCATATGCAAATCCATCTGCTGCAGGCCTTCCCCCAGGAATGCTTGCACTAGTTGTTGCATTTGGTTTGTTGTTTGGGGGTGCTTCAGTATTAGGCAGCCTTCTGCCCTCCCATGTTCATCTGAAAATATGTGTTCTCCCTGCAGTTGTTGTCCCCAGATGAGAGTTCCCTTGTGCTGCCTCAGTTGAATCTCCTTTACTTGACAGAGATGTGCCTGAGCAGCGGCCCTCCCCAGCCCTATCCCAAATCATACTTATTTTGCATAGGCGATACCATGGTCATGAAGATTGTTCTCCCAGGGTGAGGTTCATTCATTTCATTCTGGGTATGCTGACCCCTGTGATTTCCCCAAATGTGGGAAACTCGACTGCATTATTTGTGGTAGTGGGGGACTGTGTTTGTGCTTTCCTCTGGTCAGCTCTGGTAAAAATCAGATTTCTTTATCTCAGATCTTCCTCTAGCCTTGTTCTTCTTTCGAGAGTTCCCTTGTGCTGCCTCAGTTGGATCTCTTTCACTTGACAGGGGGGTGCCCGAGCAGCGACCCTCCCCAGCTCTAGCCAAACTCCTACTTACCTGCCAGGTGAGATACTATGATCATGAAGGTGCTTCTCCCAGGGCAAGGCTCACCCATTGCACTCTGGTTGTGCTGCCCCTGTGATTTCCCCAAATGTGGGAAACTTGACTGCATAATTTGTGTTTCCCTTGGTCGGCTCTCGTATAATTCAGATCTCTTTGTCTCAGGTCTCTCTCCAGCCTAGTTTGCTGTCTGTTTCCACTTCTCTTTTCTTGAGCCGCTCCCTTCTATGCCCTTGCGCACTATCCTGACTTCTCCCGTCTGCTTACTTCGTGCCTTCCAACGCACAATGCAAACTACAGGTAGTGCTGCAGGGCCCACACCCTTTTACTTGCTTTACAGAGCAGCTCTGGAGCAGTTACAGTGCCCAGCTGCTGCAAGAAATCAGCTTGAATGCTTCAGGGGCTGGGGCATGGCCAACATGAGCCCCACATCGAAGGAGGGTGGAGGTGTGTAATGCGAACTAGGGGTCATCCAAGCGCCGCAAAAGGCCGCCATGCCCTGCACGCCCCTTTTCTCTTTTCATATGCAGACGAGGGTTGAAGCCAACTTTGACCCACTGCTTGGATGGCATCACCATATGCAAATCCATCTGCTGCAGGCCTTCCCCCAGGAATGCTTGCACTAGTTGTTGCATTTGGTTTGTTGTTTGGGGGTGCTTCAGTATTAGGCAGCCTTCTTCCCTCCCATGTTCATCTGAAAATATGTGTTCTCCCTGCAGTTGTTGTCCCCAGATGAGAGTTCCCTTGTGCTGCCTCAGTTGAATCTCCTTTACTTGACAGAGATGTGCCTGAGCAGCGGCCCTCCCCAGCCCTATCCCAAATCATACTTATTTTGCATAGGAGAGACCATGGTCTTGAAGATTGTTCTCCCAGGGTGAGGTTCATTCATTGCATTCTGGGTATGCTGACCCCTGTGATTTCCCCAAATGTGGGAAACTCAACTGCATTATTTGTGGTAGTGGGGGACTGTGTTTGTGCTTTCCTCTGGTCAGCTCTGGTAAAAGTCAGATTTCTTTGTTTCAGTTCTTCCTCTAGCCTTGTTCTTCTTTCGAGAGTTCCCTTGTGCTGCCTCAGTTGGATCTCCTTCACTTGACAGGGGGGTGCCCGAGCAGCGACCCTCCCCAGCTCTAGCCCAACTTCTACTTACCTGCCAGGTGAGATACTATAATCATGAAGGTGCTTCTCCCAGGGCAAGGCTCACCCATTGCACTCTGGATGTGCTGCCCCTGCGATTTCCCCAAATGTGGGAAACTTGACTGCATAATTTGTGTTTCCCCTGGTCGGCTCTCGTATAATTCAGATCTCTTTGTCTCAGGTCTCTCTCCAGCCTAGTTTGCTGTCTGTTTCCACTTCTCTTTTCTTAAGCCGCTCCATTCTATGGCCTTGCGCACTATCCTTACTTCTCCCGTCTGCTTACTTTGTGCCTTCCAATGCACAATGCAAACTACAGGTAGTGCTGCACGGCCCACACCCTTTTACTTGCCGTACAGAGCAGCTCTGGAGCTGTTACAGTGCCCAGCTACTGCAAGAAATCAGCTTGAATGCTTCAGGGGCTGGGGCATAGCCAACATGAGCCCCACACCAAAGGAGGGTGGAGGTGTTTAATGCGAACTAGGGGTCATCCAAGCGCCGCAAAAGGCCGCCATGCCCTGCACGCCCCTTTTCTCTTTTCATATGCAGACGAGGGTTGAAGCCAACTTTGACCCACTGCTTGGATGACATCACCATATGCAAATCCATCTGCTGCAGGCCTTCCCCCAGGAATGCTTGCACTAGTTGTTGCATTTGGTTTGTTGTTTGGGGGTGCTTCAGTATTAGGCAGCCTTCTGCCCTCCCATGTTCATCTGAAAATATGTGTTCTCCCTGCAGTTGTTGTCCCCAGATGAGAGTTCCCTTATGCTGCCTCAGTTGAATCTCCTTTACTTGACAGAGATGTGCCTGAGCAGCGGCCCTCCCCAGCCCTATCCCAAATCATACTTATTTTGCATAGGAGATACCATGGTCATGAAGATTATTCTCCCAGTGTGAGGTTCATTCATTGCATTCTGGGTATGCTGACCCCTGTGATTTCCCCAAATGTGTGAAACTCGACAGCATTATTTGTGGTAGTGGGGGACTGTGTTTGTGTTTTCCTCTGGTCAGCTCAGGTAAAAGTCAGATTTCTTTGTCTCAGATCTTCCTCTAGCCTTGTTCTTCTTTCGAGAATTCCCTTGTGCTGCCTCAGTTGGATCTCCTTCACTTGACAGGGGGGTACCCGAGCAGCGACCCTCCCCAGCTCTAGCCCAACTCCTACTTACCTGCCAGGTGAGATACTATGATCACGTAGGTGCTTCTCCCAGGGCAAGGCTCACCCATTGCACTCTGGGTGTGCTGCTCCTGCGATTTCCCCAAATGTGGGAAACTTGACTGCATAATTTGTGTTTCCCCTGGTCGGCTCTCGTATAATTCAGATCTCTTTGTCTCAGGTCTCTCTCCAGCCTAGTTTTCTGTCTGTTTCCACTTCTCTATTCTTAAGTGCCTTCCAATGCACAATGCAAACTACAGGTAGTGCTGCAGGGCCCACACCCTTTTACTTGCCGTACAGAGCAGCTCTGGAGCTGTTACAGTGCCCAGCTGCTGCAAGAAATCAGCTTGAATGCTTCAGGGGCTGGGGCATAGCCAACATGAGCCCCACACCGAAGGAGGGTGGGGGCGTTTAATGCGAACTAAGGGTCATCCAAGCGCCGCAAAAGGCCGCCATGCCCTGCATACCCCTTTTCTCTTTTCATATGCAGATGAGGGTTCCAGCCAACTTTGGCCCACTGCTTGGATGACATCACCGTATGCAAATCCGTCTTCTGCAGAACTTCCCCCAGGAATGCTTGTACTAGTTGTTGCATTTGGTTTGTTGTTTGGGGGTGCTTCAGTATTAGGCAGCCTTCTGCCCTCCCATGTTCATCTGAAAATATGTGTTCTCCCTGCAGTTGTTGTCCCCAGATGGGAGTTCCCTTGTGCTGCCTCAGTTGAATCTCCTTTACTTGACAGAGATGTGCCTGAGCAGCGGCCCTCCCCAGCCCTATCCCAAATCATACTTATTTTGCATAGGAGATACCATGGTCATGAAGATTGTTCTCCGAGGGTGAGGTTCATTCATTGCATTTTGGGTATGCTGACCCCTGTGATTTCCCCAAATGTGGGAAACTCGACTGCATTATTTGTGGTAGTGGGGAACTGTGTTTGTGCTTTCCTCTGGTCAGCTCTGGTAAAAGTCAGATTTCTTTGTCTCAGATCTTCCTCTAGCCTTGTTCTTCTTTCGAGAGTTCCCTTGTGCTGCCTCAGTTGGATCTCCTTCACTTGACAGGGGGTGCCCGAGCAGCAATCCTCCACAGCTCTAGCCCAACTCCTACTTACCTGCCAGGTGAGATACTATGATCTTCACTGTTAGGGCAATCAGGATGTGGAATTCCCTGCCAGGGAAGGTGGTAATGGCGGACTCTGTAATTGGATTTAAAAAAAGAATGGATACATTTCTGAATGAAAAAGCTATCCAAGGTTATAATACTTAAAATATCAACATGGTTAATCCGGGGGTAACATGAGTTATAGTAGCTAACTAGTCATAAAACATTATTCAGCAAGTATGTAGAATCATCACAACTTAAAACAGGTTGAACACGATGGGCAATTTGCCTCTATTCAACCTCAAAAACTATGTTACTATATGTTACTATATTACTATGTTACTGTAGTATACAGAACACCACAATGTAATGAGCAGTGATAGTGAGCACTGATGAGGATACTAGAACTGACACTGAGCAGCAAGATGCAGCACTGGACTATTAGTAATGTACTGTAGTATGCTGAGCACCACAATGCAGCACAAGACAATGAGCAGTGATACTGAGCACTGATGAGGATACTACTGAGAACTGACACTGAGCAGGAGAGACACACTACTAGTATTACTGAGCAGCAATAAGTAACCACTGATACTGAGCACTGATATTGAGATTTCCACTGAGAGAACATAGCCACGTCCTCTCCGCTCTCTCTTCAATGCACGAGTAAAAATGGCGGCAACGCGCAGCTCTTTATATGGAATCCGAATCTCGCGAGAATCCGACAGCGGGATGATGACATTTTCCCTTGTTCAGGTTTTCCGAGTCAGGCGGGAACAACCGAGCCTGCCTCGGACCAGTGTAAACCACGTGGAGTTCGTCGGGAATTCGGTTCTCGGAGAACCGAACCCGCTCCTCTATATATACTATATTACTATGTTACTGTAGTATACAGAACACCACAATGCAATGAGCAGTGATAGTGAGCACTGATGAGGATACTAGAACTGACACTGAGCAGCAAGATGCAGCACTGGACTATTAGTAATGTACTGTAGTATGCTGAGCACCACAATGCAGCACAAGACAATGAGCAGTGATACTGAGCACTGATGAGGATACTACTGAGAACTGACACTGAGCAGGAGAGACACACTACTAGTATTACTGAGCAGCAATAAGTAACCACTGATACTGAGCACTGATATTGAGATTTCCACTGAGAGAACATAGCCACGTCCTCTCCGCTCTCTCTTCAATGCACGAGTAAAAATGGCAGCAACGCGCAGCTCTTTATATGGAATCCGAATCTCACGAGAATCTGACAGCGGGATGATGACATTTTCCCTTGTTCAGGTTTTCCGAGTCAGGCGGGAACAACCGAGCCTGCCTCGGACCAGTGTAAACCACGTGGAGTTCGTGGGGAATTCGGTTCTCGGAGAACCGAACCCGCTCCTCTCTACCTTATACCCATCAATTTTTTTTATTTTCAATCTAAGCCCCTGCAGTTTTCTGTAAGCATCTGCTTCGCTATGATGATCAACAAGTCACAAGGGCAAACACTCAGGGCTTGAGGCGTAGATCTTAGGACCAGCTGCTACAAGCATGGCAGAGGTGTCACTATCACTGGTGACACCCAGAGAGGTGGCGAGGGAGATTGTAATGCAGTGCGCGCAGATAAACAGCGCAATGGTAAAAAGGAGGCATGGTTTCATAGGTAGGGGCGTGGCCTGGTGGCCTGAATCTACATTTTGTTGCTCCGGGTGTCCCGGGGGTTGGGGGCTGCACCCGGGGACTAGTGTGTGAGCGGTGCTGGCTCCTGCACAGTGACAGGGCATGGCCACCCAGCATGACGCCTCCCTTCTTGACCATGCTGTAATTGCAGTCGCACTGCAGTTCAGCGTGATCATAAAAAATGGTGTAGGCTCCTGCTGGTGCAGACTGTAGAGAAAAGCTGCTGTGACCACGCCCCCTGTGTCTCCTCCGTTGCAGACCCCATTTTGAAGCCTTGCCCCCGGACTAAGAGAAAAGAATGCCCTTGCGCACTATCCTGACTTCTCCTCCCGTCTGCTTAATTTGTGCCTTCCAACGCACAATGCGAACAACAGGTGGTGCTGCAGGGCCCATACCCTTTTACTTGCCTTACAGAACAGCTCTGGAGCTGTTACAGTGCCCAGCTGCTGCAAGAAATCAGCTTGAATGCATCAGGGGATGGGGCATGGCCAACATGAGCCCCACACCAAAGGAGGGTGGGGGTGTTTAATGCGAACTAGGGGTCATCCAAGCACTGCAAAAGGCCGCCATGCCCTGCATGCCCCTTTTCTCTTTTCATATGCAGATGAGGGTTCCAGTCAACTTTGGCCCACTGCTTGGATAACATCACCGTATGCAAATCCGTCTGCTGCAGACCTTCCCCCAGGAGTGCTTGTACTAGTTGTTGCATATGGGCCCTCATTCCGAGTCGTTCGCTCTGTAAATTTCATCGCATCGCAGTGAAATTCTGCTTAGTACGCATGCGCAATATTCGCACTGCGACTGCGCCAAGTAATTTTACAATGAAGAAAGTATTTTTACTCACGGCTTTTTCTTCGCTCCGGCGATCGTAATGTGATTGACAGGAAATGGGTGTTACTGGGCGGAAACAGGCCGTTTTATGGGCGTGTGGGAAAAAACGCTACAGTTTCCGGAAAAAAAGCAGGAGTGGCCGGAGAAACGGGGGAGTGTCTGGGCGAACTCTGGGAGTGTTTGTGACGTCAAACCAGGAACGACAAGCACTGAACTGATCGCAGATGCCGAGTAAGTCTGAAGCTACTCTGAAACTGCTAAGTAGTTTGTAATCGCAATATTGCGAATACATCGGTCGCAATTTTAAGAAGCTAAGATTCACTCCCAGTAGGCGGCGGCTTAGCGTGTGTAACTCTGCTAAAATCGCCTTGCGAGCGATCAACTCGGAATGAGGGCCATGGTTTGATATTTGATGGTGCTTCAGTATTAGGCAGCCTTCCGCCCTCCCATGTTCATCTGAAAAGATGTGGTCTCCCTGCAGTTGTTGTCCCCAGATGAGAGTTCCCTTGTGCTGCCTCAGTTGAATCTCCTTTACTTGACAGAGATGTGCCTGAGCAGCGGCCCTCCCCAGCCCTATCCCAAATCATACTTATTTTGCATAGGAGATACCATGGTCATGAAGATTGTTCTCCCAGGGTGAGGTTCATTCATTGCATTCTGGGTATGCTGACCCCTGTGATTTTCCCAAATGTGGGAAACTCGACTGCATTATTTGTGGTAGTGGAGGACTGTGTTTGTGCTTTCCTCTGGTCAGCTCTGGTAAAAGTCAGATTTCTTTGTCTCAGATCTTCCTCTAACCTTGTTCTTCTTTCGAGAGTTCCCTGGTGCTGCTTCAGTTGGATCTCCTTCACTTCACAGGGGGGAACCCGAGCAGCGACCCTCCCCAGCTCTAGCCCAACTCCTACTTACCTGCCAGGTGAGATACTATGATCATGAAGGTGCTTCTCCCAGGGCAAGGCTCAACCATTGCACTCTGGGTGTGCTGCTCCTGCGATTTCCCCAAATGTGGGAAACTTGACTGCATAATTTGTGTTTCCCCTCGTCGGCTCTCGTATAATTCAGATCTCTTTGTCTCAGGTCTCTCTCCAGCCTAGTTTGCTGTCTGTTTCCACTTCTCTTTTCTTGAGCCGCTCCCTTCTATGCCCTTGCGCACTATCCTGACTTCTCCCGTCTGCTTACTTCGTGCCTTCCAACGCACAATGCGAACTACAGGTAGTGCTGCAGGGCCCACACCCTTTTACTTGCCTTACAGAGTAGCTCTGGAGCAGTTACAGTGCCCAGCTGCTGCAAGAAATCAGCTTGAATGCTTCAGGGGCTGGGGCATAGCCAACATGAGCCCCACACCGAAGGAGGGAGGAGGTGTGTAATGCAAACTAGGGGTCATCCAAGCGCTGCAAAAGGCCGCCATGCCCTGCACGCCCCTTTTCTGGCCACCCAGCAAAGTTGACTGGAACCCTCATCTGCATATGAAAAGAGAAAAGGGGCATGCAGGGCATGGCGGCCTTTTGCAGTGCTTGGATGACCCCTAGTTCGCATTAAACACCCCCACCCTCCTTTGGTGTGGGGCTCATGTTGGCCATGCCCCATCCCCTGATGCATTCAAGCTGATTTCTTGCAGCAGCTGGGCACTGTAACAGCTCCAGAGCTGTTCTGTAAGGCAAGTAAAAGGGTGTGGGCCCTGCAGCACCACCTGTTGTTCGCATTGTGCGTTGGAAGGCACAAATTAAGCAGACGGGAGGAGAAGTCAGGATAGTGCGCAAGGGCATTCTTTTCTCTTAGTCCGGGGGCAAGGCTTCAAAATGGGGTCTGCAACGGAGGAGACACAGGGGGCGTGGTCACAGCAGCTTTTCTCTACAGTCTGCACCAGCAGGAGCCTACACCATTTTTTATGATCACGCTGAACTGCAGTGCGACTGCAATTACAGCATGGTCAAGAAGGGAGGCGTCATGCTGGGTGGCCATGCCCTGTCACTGTGCAGGAGCCAGCACCGCTCACACACTAGTCCCCGGGTGCAGCCCCCAACCCCCGGGACACCCGGAGCAACAAAATGTAGATTCAGGCCACCAGGCCACGCCCCTACCTATGAAACCATGCCTCCTTTTTACCATTGCGCTGTTTATCTGCGCGCACTGCATTACAATCTCCCTCGCCACCTCTCTGGGTGTCACCAGTGATAGTGACACCTCTGCCATGCTTGTAGCAGCTGGTCCTAAGATCTACGCCTCAAGCCCTGAGTGTTTGCCCTTGTGACTTGTTGATCATCATAGCGAAGCAGATGCTTACAGAAAACTGCAGGGGCTTAGATTGAAAATAAAAAAAAATTGATGGGTATAAGGTAGAGAGGAGCGGGTTCGGTTCTCCGAGAACCGAATTCCCCACGAACTCCACGTGGTTTACACTGGTCCGAGGCAGGCTCGGTTGTTCCCGCCTGACTCGGAAAACCTGAACAAGGGAAAATGTCATCATCCCGCTGTCAGATTCTCGTGAGATTCGGATTCCATATAAAGAGCTGCGCGTTGCTGCCATTTTTACTCGTGCATTGAAGAGAGAGCGGAGAGGACGTGGCTATGTTCTCTCAGTGGAAATCTCAATATCAGTGCTCAGTATCAGTGGTTACTTATTGCTGCTCAGTAATACTAGTAGTGTGTCTCTCCTGCTCAGTGTCAGTTCTCAGTAGTATCCTCATCAGTGCTCAGTATCACTGCTCATTGTCTTGTGCTGCATTGTGGTGCTCAGCATACTACAGTACATTACTAATAGTCCAGTGCTGCATCTTGCTGCTCAGTGTCAGTTCTAGTATCCTCATCAGTGCTCACTATCACTGCTCATTGCATTGTGGTGTTCTGTATACTACAGTAACATAGTAATATAGTATATATAGAGGAGCGGGTTCGGTTCTCCGAGAACATAACATAACAGTAACATAGTAATATAGTAACATATGGTAACATAGTTTTTGAGGTTGAATAGAGGCAAATTGCCCATCGTGTTCAACCTGTTTTAAGTTGTGATGATTCTACATACTTGCTGAATAATGTTTTATGACTAGTTAGCTACTATAACTCATGTTACCCCCGGATTAACCATGTTGATATTTTAAGTATTATAACCTTGGATAGCTTTTTCATTCAGAAATGTATCCATTCCTTTTTTAAATCCAATTACAGAGTCCGCCATTACCACCTTCCCTGGCAGGGAATTCCACATCCTGATTGCCCTAACAGTGAAGATCATAGTATCTCACCTGGCAGGTAAGTAGGAGTTGGGCTAGAGCTGTGGAGGATTGCTGCTCGGGCACCCCCTGTCAAGTGAAGGAGATCCAACTGAGGCAGCACAAGGGAACTCTCGAAAGAAGAACAAGGCTAGAGGAAGATCTGAGACAAAGAAATCTGACTTTTACCAGAGCTGACAAGAGGAAAGCACAAACACAGTCCCCCACTACCACAAATAATGCAGTCGAGTTTCCCACATTTGGGGAAATCACAGGGGTCAGCATACCCAGAGTGCAATGAATGAACCTCACCCTGGGAGAACAATCTTCATGACCATGGTATCTCCTATGCAAAATAAGTATGATTTGGGATAGGGCTGGGGAGGGCCGCTGCTCAGGCACATCTCTGTCAAGTAAAGGAGATTCAACTGAGGCAGCACAAGGGAACTCTCATCTGGGGACAACAACTGCAGGGAGAACACATATTTTCAGATGAACATGGGAGGGCAGAAGGCTGCCTAATACTGAAGCACCCCCAAACAACAAACCAAATGCAACAACTAGTGCAAGCATTCCTGGGGGAAGGCCTGCAGCAGACGGATTTGCAAATGGTGATGTCATCCAAGCAGTGGGTCAAAGTTGGCTTCAACCCTCGTCTGCATATGAAAATAAAAAAGGGGTGTGCAGGGCATGGCGGCCTTTTGCGGCGCTTGGATGACCCCTAGTTCGCATTAAACACCTCCACCCTCCTTCGGTGTGGGGCTCATGTTGGCTATGCCCCAGCCCCTGAAGCATTCAAGCTGATTTCTTGCAGCAGCTGGGCACTGTAACAGCTCCAGAGCTGCTCTGTAAAGCAAGTAAAAGGGTGTGGGCCCTGCAGCACTACCTGTAGTTTGCATTGTGCGTTGGAAGGCACAAAGTAAGCAGACGGGGAAGTCAGGATAGTGCACAAGGGCATAGAAGGGAGCGGCTCAAGAAAAGAGAAGTGGAAACAGACAGCAAACTAGGCTGGAGAGAGACCTGAGACAAAGAGATCTGAATTATACGAGAGCCGACCAGAGGAAACACAAATTATGTAATCAAGTGTCCCACATTTGGGGAAATCGTAGGAGCAGCACACCCAGAGTGCATTGGGTGAGCCTTGCCCTGGGAGAAGCACCTTCATGATCATAGTATCTCACCTGGCAGGTAAGTAGGAGTTGGGCTAGAGCTGGGGAGGGTCGCTGCTCGGGTACCCCCCTGTCAAGTGAAGGAGATCCAACTGAGGCAGCACAAGGAAACTCTCGATAAAAGAACAAGGCTAGATGAATATCTGAGACATAGAAATCTGACTTTTACCAGAGCTGACCAGAGGAAAGCACAAACACAGTCCCCCACTACAACAAATAATGCAGTCGAGTTTCCCACATTTGGGGAAATCACAGGGGTCAGCATACCCAGAATGCAATGAATGAACCTCACCCTGGGAGAACAATCTTCATGATAATGGTATCTCCTATGAAAAATAAGTATGATTTGGGATAGGGCTGGGGAGTGCCGCTGCTCAGGCACATCTCTGTCAAGTAAAGGAGATTCAACTGAGGCAGCACAAGGGAACTCTCATCTGGGGACAACAACTGCAGGGAGAACACATATTTTCAGATGAACATGGGAGGGCAGAAGGCTGCCTAATACTGAAGCACCCCCAAACAACAAACCAAATGCAACAACTAGTAAAAGCATTCCTGGGAGAAGGTCTGCAGAAGACGGATTTGCATACGGTGATGTCATCCAAGCAGTGGGCCAAAGTTGGCTGGAACCCTCATCTGCATATGAAAAGAGAATAAGGGTTATGCAGGGAATGGCGGTCTTTTGCGGCGCTTGGATGACCCCTAGTTCGCATTAAACACCTCCATTCTCCTTCGGTGTGGGGCTCATGTTGGCTATGCCCCAGCCCCTGAAGTATTCAAGCTGATTTCTTGCAGCAGCTGGGCACTGTAACAGCTCCAGAGCTGCTCTGTAAGGCAAGTAAAAGGGTGTGGGCCCTGCAGCACTACCTGTAGTTCGCATTGTGCGTTGGAAGGCACAAAGTAAGCAGACGGGAGAAGTCAGGATAGTGCGCAAGGGCATAGAAGGGAGCGGCTCAAGAAAAGAGAAGTGGAAACAGGCAGCAAACTAGGCTGGAGAGAGACCTGAGACAAAGAGATCTAAATTATACGAGAGCCGACCAGGGGAAACACAAATTATGCAGTCAAGTGTCCCACATTTGGGGAAATCGCAGGAGCAGCACACCCAGAGTGCAATGGGTGAGCCTTGCCCTGGGAGAAGCACCTTCATGATCATAGTATCTCACCTGGCAGGTAAGTAGGAGTTGGGCTAGAGCTGGGGAGGGTTGCTGCTCGGGTACCCCCCTGTCAAGTGAAGGAGATCCAACTGAGGCAGCACAAGGGAACTCTCGAAAGAAGAACAAGGCTAGAGGAAAATCTGAGACAAAGAAATCTGACTTTTACCAGAGCTGACCAGAGGAAAGCACAAACACAGTCCCCCACTACCACAAATAATGCAGTCGAGTTTCCCACATTTGGGGAAATCACAGGGGTCAGCATACCCAAAATGCAATGAATGAACCTCACCCTCGGAGAATAATCTTCATGACCATGGTATCTCCTATGCAAAATAAGTATGATTTGGGATAGGGCTGGGGAGGGCCGCTGCTCAGGCACATCTCTGTCAAGTAAAGGAGATTCAACTGAGGCAGCACAAGGGAACTCCCATCTGGGGACAACAACTGCAGGGAGAACACATATTTTCAGATGAACATGGGAGGGCAGAAGGCTGCCTAATACTGAAGCACCCCCAAACAACAAACCAAATGCAACAACTAGTACAAGCATTCCTGGGGGAAGTTCTGCAGAAGACGGATTTGCATACGGTGATGTCATCCAAGCAGTGGGCCAAAGTTGGCTGGAACCCTCATCTGCATATGAAAAGAGAAAAGGGGTATGCAGGGCATGGCGGCCTTTTGCGGCGCTTGGATGACCCTTAGTTCGCATTAAACACCCCCACCCTCCTTCGGTGTGGGGCTCATGTTGGCTATGCCCCAGCCCCTGAAGCATTCAAGCTGATTTCTTGCAGCAGCTGGGCACTGTAACAGCTCCAGAGCTGCTCTGTACGGCAAGTAAAAGGGTGTGGGCCCTGCAGCACTACCTGTAGTTTGCATTGTGCATTGGAAGGCACTTAAGAATAGAGAAGTGGAAACAGACAGCAAACTAGGCTGGAGAGAGACCTGAGACAAAGAGATCTGAATTATACGAGAGCCGACCAGGGGAAACACAAATTATGCAGTCAAGTTTCCCACATTTGGGGAAATCGCAGGAGCAGCACACCCAGAGTGCAATGGGTGAGCCTTGCCCTGGGAGAAGCACCTACGTGATCATAGTATCTCACCTGGCAGGTAAGTAGGAGTTGGGCTAGAGCTGGGGAGGGTCGCTGCTCGGGTACCCCCCTGTCAAGTGAAGGAGATCCAACTGAGGCAGCACAAGGGAATTCTCGAAAGAAGAACAAGGCTAGAGGAAGATCTGAGACAAAGAAATCTGACTTTTACCTGAGCTGACCAGAGGAAAACACAAACACAGTCCCCCACTACCACAAATAATGCTGTCGAGTTTCACACATTTGGGGAAATCACAGGGGTCAGCATACCCAGAATGCAATGAATGAACCTCACACTGGGAGAATAATCTTCATGACCATGGTATCTCCTATGCAAAATAAGTATGATTTGGGATAGGGCTGGGGAGGGCCGCTGCTCAGGCACATCTCTGTCAAGTAAAGGAGATTCAACTGAGGCAGCATAAGGGAACTCTCATCTGGGGACAACAACTGCAGGGAGAACACATATTTTCAGATGAACATGGGAGGGCAGAAGGCTGCCTAATACTGAAGCACCCCCAAACAACAAACCAAATGCAACAACTAGTGCAAGCATTCCTGGGGGAAGGCCTGCAGCAGATGGATTTGCATATGGTGATGTCATCCAAGCAGTGGGTCAAAGTTGGCTTCAACCCTCGTCTGCATATGAAAAGAGAAAAGTGTCGTGCAGGGCATGGCGGCCTTTTGCGGCGCTTGGATGACCCCTAGTTCGCATTAAACACCTCCACCCTCCTTTGGTGTGGGGCTCATGTTGGCTATGCCCCAGCCCCTGAAGCATTCAAGCTGATTTCTTGCAGTAGCTGGGCACTGTAACAGCTCCAGAGCTGCTCTGTACGGCAAGTAAAAGGGTGTGGGCCCTGCAGCACTACCTGTAGTTTGCATTGTGCATTGGAAGGCACAAAGTAAGCAGACGGGAGAAGTAAGGATAGTGCGCAAGGCCATAGAATGGAGCGGCTTAAGAAAAGAGAAGTGGAAACAGACAGCAAACTAGGCTGGAGAGAGACCTGAGACAAAGAGATCTGAATTATACGAGAGCCGACCAGGGGAAACACAAATTATGCAGTCAAGTTTCCCACATTTGGGGAAATCGCAGGGGCAGCACATCCAGAGTGCAATGGGTGAGCCTTGCCCTGGGAGAAGCACCTTCATGATTATAGTATCTCACCTGGCAGGTAAGTAGAAGTTGGGCTAGAGCTGGGGAGGGTCGCTGCTCGGGCACCCCCCTGTCAAGTGAAGGAGATCCAACTGAGGCAGCACAAGGGAACTCTCAAAAGAAGAACAAGGCTAGAGGAAGAACTGAAACAAAGAAATCTGACTTTTACCAGAGCTGACCAGAGGAAAGCACAAACACAGTCCCCCACTACCACAAATAATGCAGTTGAGTTTCCCACATTTAGGGAAATCACAGGGGTCAGCATACCCAGAATGCAATGAATGAACCTCACCCTGGGAGAACAATCTTCAAGACCATGGTCTCTCCTATGCAAAATAAGTATGATTTGGGATAGGGCTGGGGAGGGCCGCTGCTCAGGCACATCTCTGTCAAGTAAAGGAGATTCAACTGAGGCAGCACAAGGGAACTCTCATCTGGGGACAACAACTGCAGGGAGAACACATATTTTCAGATGAACATGGGAGGGCAGAAGGCTGCCTAATACTGAAGCACCCCCAAACAACAAACCAAATGCAACAACTAGTGCAAGCATTCCTGGGGGAAGGCCTGCAGCAGATGGATTTGCATATGGTGATGCCATCCAAGCAGTGGGTCAAAGTTGGCTTCAACCCTCGTCTGCATATGAAAAGAGAAAAGGGGCGTGCAGGGCATGGCGGCCTTTTGCGGCTCTTGGATGACCCCTAGTTCGCATTACACACCTCCACCCTCCTTCGGTGTGGGGCTCATGTTGGCTATGCCCCAGCCCCTGAAGCATTCAAGCTGATTTCTTGCAGCAGCTGGGCACTGTAACTGCTCCAGAGCTGCTCTGTAAGGCAAGTAAAAGGGTGTGGGCCCTGCAGCACTACCTGTAGTTTGCATTGTGCGTTGGAAGGCACGAAGTAAGCAGACGGGAGAAGTCAGGATAGTGCGCAAGGGCATAGAAGGGAGCGGCTGAAGAAAAGAGAAGTGGAAACAGACAGCAAACTAGGCTGGAGAGAGACCTGAGACAAAGAGATCTGAATTATACGAGAGCCGACCAAGGGAAACACAAATTATGCAGTCAAGTTTCCCACATTTGGGGAAATCACAGGGGCAGCACAACCAGAGTGCAATGGGTGAGCCTTGCCCTGGGAGAAGCACCTTCATGATCATAGTATCTCACCTGGCAGGTAAGTAGGAGTTGGGCTAGAGCTGGGGAGGGTCGCTGCTCGGGCACCCCCCTGTCAAGTGAAAGAGATCCAACTGAGGCAGCACAAGGGAACTCTCGAAAGAAGAACAAGGCTAGAGGAAGATCTGAAATAAAGAAATCTGATTTTTACCAGAGCTGACCAGAGGAAAGCACAAACACAGTCCCCCACTACCACAAATAATGCAGTCGAGTTTCCCACATTTGGGGAAATCACAGGGGTCAGCATACCCAGAATGCAATGAATGAACCTCACCCTGGGAGAACAATCTTCATGACCATGGTATCGCCTATGCAAAATAAGTATGATTTGGGATAGGGCTGGGGAGGGCCGCTGCTCAGGCACATCTCTGTCAAGTAAAGGAGATTCAACTGAGGCAGCACAAGGGAACTCTCATCTGGGGACAACAACTGCAGGGAGAACACATATTTTCAGATGAACATGGGAGGGCAGAAGGCTGCCTAATACTGAAGCACCCCCAAACAACAAACCAAATGCAACAACTAGTGCAAGCATTCCTGGGGGAAGGCCTGCAGCAGATGGATTTGCATATGGTGATGTCATCCAAACAGTGGGTCAAAGTTGGCTTCAACCCTCGTCTGCATATGAAAAGAGACAAGGGGCGTGCAGGGCATGGCGGCCTTTTGCGGCGCTTGGATGACCCCTAGTTCGCATTACACACCTCCACCCTCCTTCGGTGTGGGGCTCATGTTGGCTATTCCCCAGCCCCTGAAGCATTCAAGCTGATTTCTTGCAGCAGCTGGGCACTGTAACTGCTCCAGAGACGCTCTGTAAGGCAAGTAAAAGGGTGTGGGTCCTGCAGCACTACCTGTAGTTTGCATTGTGCGTTGGAAGGCACGAAGTAAGCAGACGGGAGAAGTCAGGATAGTGCGCAAGGGCATAGAAGGGAGCGGCTCAAGTAAAGAGAAGTAGAAACAGACAGCAAACTAGGCTGGAGAGAGACCTGAGACAAAGAGATCTGAATTATACGAGAGCCGACCAGGGGAAACACAAATTATGCAGTCAAGTTTCCCACATTTGGGGAAATCGCAGAAGCAGCACACCCAGAGTGCAATGGGTGAGCCTTGCCCTGGGAGAAGCACCTTCATGATCATAGTATCTCACCTGGCAGGTAAGTAGGAGTTGGGCTAGAGCTGGGGAGGGTCGCTGCTCGAGCATCCCCCTGTCAAGTAAAGGAGATTCAACTGAGGCAGCACAAGGGAACTCTCATCTGGGGACAACAACTGCAGGGAGAACACATATTTTCAGATAAAAATCTTGGTCATGCTCTGGTTTCTCTTCAGAACGAACAAATCTTTCGCCTTTTATTAAAGATTTCCGTGGAGAGGAGCAAAACCGAGTTTTATCTAAATTTTTGCATGCCCCATCTTTTTGGGGTTTCTTTTATCGGTTTAAAGATAGAATGAGTGTGCTTTAATGTAAGCTCATTTGCATAGAAATGACAGTAAATGTTTGTTTCTTTTCAAACAGAACTTTCTTGACCATGCTACTTGCTTGAAAGATCTGGGAGCACATGGAATACAGTACAAACCATGCTTATAGCAAGGAGAAGACAGGTGAGAAATCTGCTTTCTTTCAAATTGGGCGCTCACTTTGATCTGAATGAGGACTGCTGGCACGGCACTCAGGCGACAGGTGGAATCTTGGTCATGCTCTGGTTTCTCTTCAGAACGAACAAATCTTTCGCCTTTTACTAAAGATTTCCGTGGAGAGGAGCAAAACTGAGTTTTATCTCAATTTTTGCATGCCCCATATTATTGGGGTTTCTTTTATCGGATTAAAGACAGAACGAGTGTGCTTTCTTGTTAGCTTTAATGTAAGTTTATTTGCATAACAATGACAATAAATGTCTGTTTCTTTTCAAGCAGAACTTTCTTGACCATACTAATTGCTTGAAAGATCTGGGAGCACATGGAAAAGAGTACAAACCATGCTTATAGCAAGGGGAAGCCTGGTGAGAAATCTGCTTTCTTTCTTTCAAATTGGGTGCTCACTTTGAGCTGAATGAGGACTGCTGGCATGGCACTCAGGCGACAGGTGGAATCTTGGTCATGCTCTGGTTTCTCTTCAGAACGAACAAATCTTTCGCCTTTTACTAAAGATTTCCGTGGAGAGGAGCAAAACTGAGTTTTATCTCAATTTTTGCATGCCCCGTCTTATTGGGGTTTCTTTTATCAGTTTAAAGATAGAACGAGTGTGCTTTAATGTAAGCTCATTTGCGTAGAAATGACAGTAAATGTTTGTTTCTTTTCAAACAGAACTTTCTTGACTATACTAATTGCTTGAAAGATCTGGGAGCACATGGAAAAGAGTACAAACCATGTTTATAGCAAGGGGAAGCCTGGTGAGAAATCTGCTTTCTTTCTTTCTTTCAAATTGGGTGCTCACTTTGAGCTGAATGAGAACTGCTGGCATGGCACTCAGGCGACAGGTAGAATCTTGGTCATGCTGTGGTTTCTCTTCAGAACGAACAAATCTTTCGCCTTTTACTAAAGATTTCCGTGGAGAGGAGCAAAACTGAGTTTTATCTCAATTTTTGCATGCCCCATCTTATTGGGGTTTTATTTTATTGGTTTAAAGATAGAACGAGTGTGCTTTAATGTAAGCTCATTTGCATAGAAATGACAGTAAATGTTTGTTTCTTTTCAAACAGAACTTTCTTGACCACACTAATTGTTTGAAAGATCTGGGAGCACATGGAAAAGAGTACAAACCATGTTTATAGCAAGGGGAAGCCTGGTGAGAAATCTGCTTTCTTTCATTCAAATTGGGTGCTCACTTTGAGCTGAATGAGAACTGCTGGCATGGCACTCAGGCGACAGGTGGAATCTTGGTCATGCTCTGGTTTCTCTTCAGAACTAACAAATATTTCGCCTTTTATTAAAGATTTCCGTGGAGAGGAGCAAAACTGAGTTTTATCTCAATTTTTGCATGCCCCATATTATTGGGGTTTCTTTTATCAGTTTAAAGACAGAACGAGTGTGCTTTCTTGTTAGCTTTAATGTAAGTTTATTTGCATAACAATGACAGTAAATGTTTGTTTCTTTTCAAACAGAACTTTCTTGACCATGCTACTTGCTTGAAAGATCTGGGAGCACATGGAAAACAGTACAAACCATGCAGTATCACAAGAGCCTTTATTTGATCTTTCATGAAGATAGAGCAGAATTGAGGACACGTCAACAATTTCTGCCGAAGGTGGTTCATCTTTCCACATGGTGCCTTTGGCCACTGACACCTTCGTTGAGTCAAAGTCTCTGGCTGTGGTCAGAACTTTGAAAATTTAAGTCACCAGAACGGTTCAGATTAGGAAAACAGAGGCTCTGTTTGTCCTGTATGCTCCCAACATGATTGGGTGTCCTGCTTCCATGCAGACCATTATGCGCTGGATCTGTGGTAAGATTCAGCATGCTCATTCCACGGCAGGATTGCCGTTACTGAATTAGGTGAAGACCCATTCTACTAGAAAGGTGGGTTCATCCTGGGCAGCTGGTCGGGGAGTCTCGGCATTGCAACTTTGCCGAGCAGCTATTTAGTAAACACTTTTGCTAAGTTTTACAAGTTTGATACCTTGGCTGATGATAACCTCAAGTTAGGTCATTCGGTGCTGCAGAGTCGTACGCACTCTCCCACCCGTTCAAGAGCTTTGGTATAACCCCATGGTTCTTAATGTGACCCCAGCATCCTCTAGGTCGTATGAGAAAATAGGATTTTAATACCTACCAGTAAATCCTTTTCTCTTAGTACGTAGAGGATGCTGGGCACCCGTCCCAGTCCATACTGTGTCTGCAGTTATTACTTGTGGTTATACACATGTTGTGTTACGGTTCTGGTCAGCTTTTTGCTGCAATTGTTCATGCCGTTGGCTTGTGTTCTGTTGAATGCCACGTTCTGCGGCATGCTTAAGGTGTGAGCTGGTAAGATGCTCACCTTAGTTTAACAATAAATCCTTTCCTCGAAATGTCCGTCTCCCTGGGCACAGTTCCTATAACTGGAGTCTGGAGGAGGGGCATAGAGGGAGGAGCCAGTTCACACCCTTTGAAAGTCTTAAAGTGCCCATGTCTCTTGCGGATCCCGTCTATACCCCATGGTTCTTAATGTGACCCCAGCATCCTCTACGGACTAAGAGAAAAGGATGCCCTTGTGTACTATCCTGACTTCTCCTCCCGTCTGCTTACTTTGTGCCATCCAACGCACAATGCGAACTACAGGTGGTGCTGCAGGGCCCACACCCTTTTACTTGCCTTACAGAGCAGCTCTGGAGCTGTTACAGTGCCCAGCTGCTGCAAGAAATCAGCATGAATGCTTCAGGGGATGGGGCATGGCCAACATGAGCCCCACACCAAAGGAGGGTGGGGGTGTTTAATGCAAACTAGGGGTCATCCAAGCACTGCAAAAGGCCGCCATGCCCTGCATGCCCCTTTTCTCTTTTTATATGCAGATGAGGGTTCCAGCCAACTTTGGCCCACTGCTTGGATGACATCACCGTATGCAAATCCGTCTGCTGCAGACCTTCCCCCAGGAATGCTTGTACTAGTTGTTGGATATGGTTTGATATTTGATGGTGCTTCAGTATTAGGCAGCCTTCCGCCCTCCCATGTTCATCTGAAAAGATGTGGTCTCCCTGCAGTTGTTGTCCCCAGACGAGAGTTCCCTTGTGCTTCCTCATTTGAATCTCCTTAACTTGACGGGGGAGGGGCTGCCCGAGCTGCCACCCTCCCCAGCCCTATCCCAACTCATACTTATTTTACATATTAGATCTCTTGATCATGAAGATTGTTCTCACAGGGTGAGGTTCATCCATTATATTTTAAAATAGGAAGGTACAAATTACATATTTGAATTGCATCTATGTGCTGGATTCAAATGTCCCCCCCCCCTTCCTTTCTCAATTGTGCCCGTCAGCAGCTATTCTAAGGTTGCTGCCAATGGGTGTGACACATTAATTTCTTCTGTGGGGTACACTGGACTCCACAAGGATTCACATTGGGGTGTAGAGTAGGATCTTGATCTGAGGCACCAACCGGCTCAAAGCTTTTGACTGTTCCCAAGAAGCTCAGTGCATTCTCCTCTATAACCCCGCTTCCATGAACAGGGAGCTCAGTTTGTAGTTGGTGCCTTCAGTAGCAGGCCAATTAACAGGGGCCTGCCTCAGGCAGCCTATTCTTAGCTATTAATTTTGACAAGAAAAGAAGAACTTGTTTTATGAGAATCTACAAGGGCTGCAGCAGGCTAGGTCTAATAGACATCTTTACTGCAGCTTCATCACTCCGAGCGGCGCTGTATACTCCCGTGCCCTGGTTGCTGGGTCACTGCAGTGGAGGCTCCGGTTTCATCCTAAGGTCAGTCACACACACACCACCCTTCCGGATCACGAGGCCGCTGATGAAGGGGAGCGAGGCCGTAGGGGGTGGGCCGTGTGCGCACTGCGGTGGACACTGATTACTGGGCAGCCGCTCCACTAGCCACCAGGTACAGTTAAGGAGCACAGGTCTGGGGGTTTTTCTCCTATATTAACCCAATTTTGTACTGCCCGCAGCGCATTGTGATAGGTAATAGGGCCTGATTCAGGTTGGATTGCAATCACAATAAGCGATCCAACTGCAAAAATTGCTAAGAGCATACGCATGTGCCTGCATTTTCTGCGGCACCCCGCATAGAATGTGATCGCCTCTGCCTGTCAATCGGGGCGGGGAAGGGGGGGAGAGGTGGGTCAGCAACACTCCATTTCTAAGTCAGGGATGGAGCGGTGCGGGGGCAAGGCTTCAAAATGGGGTCTGCAACGGAGGAGACACAGGGGGCGTGGTCACAGCGGCTGTATGACATCACATTCAGCCGCTGTGATCACAAAAATGGTGGCGGCTTCCTGCGCGCACATACAGTCTGCACCAGCAGGAGCCTACACCATTTTTTATGATCACGCTGAACTGCAGTGCGACTGCAATTACAGCATGGTCAAGAAGGGAGGCGTCATGCTGGGTGGCCATGCCCTGTCACTGTGCAGGAGCCAGCACCGCTCACACACTAGTCCCCGGGTGCAGCCCCCAACCCCCGGGACACCCGGAGCAACAAAATGTAGATTCAGGCCACCAGGCCACGCCCCTACCTATGAAACCATGCCTCCTTTTTACCATTGCGCTGCTTATCTGCGCGCACTGCATTACAATCTCCCTCGCCACCTCTCTGGGTGTCACCAGTGATAGTGACACCTCTGCCATGCTTGTAGCAGCTGGTCCTAAGATCTACGCCTCAAACCCTGAGTGTTTGCCCTTGTGACTTGTTGATCATCATAGCGAAGCAGATGCTTACAGAAAACTGCAGGGGCTTAGATTGAAAATAAAAAAATTGATGGGTATAAGGTAGAGAGGAGCGGGTTCGGTTCTCCGAGAACCGAATTCCCCACGAACTCCACGTGGTTTACACTGGTCCGAGGCAGGCTCGGTTGTTCCCGCCTGACTCGGAAAACCTGAACAAGGGAAAATGTCATCATCCCGCTGTCGGATTCTCGCGAGATTCGGATTCCATATAAAGAGCTGCGCGTTGCTGCCATTTTTACTCGTGCATTGAAGAGAGAGCGGAGAGGACGTGGCTATGTTCTCTCAGTGGAAATCTCAATATCAGTGCTCAGTATCAGTGGTTACTTATTGCTGCTCAGTAATACTAGTAGTGTGTCTCTCCTGCTCAGTGTCAGTTCTCAGTAGTATCCTCATCAGTGCTCAGTATCACTGCTCATTGTCTTGTGCTGCATTGTGATGCTCAGCATACTACAGTACATTACTAATAGTCCAGTGCTGCATCTTGCTGCTCAGTGTCAGTTCTAGTATCCTCATCAGTGCTCACTATCACTGCTCATTGCATTGTGGTGTTCTGTATACTACAATAACATAGTAACATAGTTTTTGAGGTTGAATAGAGGCAAATTGCCCATCGTGTTCAACCTGTTTTAAGTTGTGATGATTCTACATACTTGCTGAATAATGTTTTATGACTAGTTAGCTACTATAACTCATGTTACCCCCGGATTAACCATGTTGATATTTTAAGTATTATAACCTTGGATAGCTTTTTCATTCAGAAATGTATCCATTCCTTTTTTAAATCCAATTACAGAGTCCGCCATTACCACCTTCCCTGGCAGGGAATTCCACATCCTGATTGCCCTAACAGTGAAGAAACCTTTCCTCCATTGCGTTCTGAACTTTCCTCCAGTCGCAGCGAGTGACCACGTGTTCTTTTAATAAATAATTCCTCTGATAACTCTTTGTTATGTATCTTTACATATTTGAAGATATTAATAATATCTCCTCTTAGGCACCTCTTTTCTAGTGTATAAATATTCAGCCTAGTAAGTCTTTCCTTATAGTCCAGTACTTTTAGGCCTTTAATCAATTTAGTCTTCAGGATCTCTTACACTTCCATGAGCAGCAGAGTAGTGCAATGGAAGCATGCTGGGCCCATAACCCAGAGGTTGATTGATCGAAACTATCCTCTGCTATGTGCATTTTTTTTTTTATAATTAAAGTAATCAAAAACTGGGATTGATATTTTGGCTCTTTTATTTTTACTTAAAGTACAATAACTTTTATCATTTTAATTTGTTTTAATAGTATATTGACAGCATTGTTTTCTTTAAAAAATCCACTTAATTTTCTTTACCCTATTACTGAAATGGTAATTGACAAAAACAAACTACATTGTCACCAGAAGAGCAATGCAAAATGTACAAGTGATATATGAAAATCATCTTCCATCTTGAATTTCAATGATGCATTGGGACAACAATTTGTGAGAAACATCTTCACCCATAAAGAAAGATTTTCTTAATTCCTTACCTGTGTGCTGATTAGATATCACCTTGTTTTCACATTAAACAGACTTCCCCATGAGGAAGCAGCAAGGATGCAGTGACGTTTCCTGGTGTCAACCTGTATTATTTCAGTAGACATTGAAATGAGGATGCATCTTTGATGCCTTTCCAATGAAGCAAGTTTATTTCAGTAATAGGTGAAAAACCATTCCTACAAAGGTGTTAATCAGAGACTTGGCTTTGTGGACACTTTTCAGAGAGCAAATTTGTTAGCATAAACATAAAATCAGAAAATGAAGAGCTGTTTAATCACTCAATTGGACTTTTCTGCCAGCATATTTTTTTTTCTCTGCAACCCACTGCTAAACTGTGCTTCCTAGCTGTTTTTTTTATAAAATCACTTAATCAAATCTAGCTCTGATTACATCAGAGAAGGCCAGGTACCCTACACCATAAGGGGTTTTTTTGAAATTTTGACTTGTCTACTTAAAGATCACCAAAATCTGATTACAAGGTCAATTACATCCCTGGGTGGGATTGAACCACCAACCTTTTGGTTAATAGCCAAACATGCTAACCGATTGCGCCACAGAGACACGTTGCAAAAGTCAATACTGACAAAGGCTAATAATCATTCATCTAGAACGTTTCCTAGAAAAACTTTAAAAAGTCAATAATCTGGAGAATTTTTGTAAGAAACACATTGGTACTTTCCCATGATGAGTGAGTGCTTCAGGATTTCTTGCACTTACATGGGCTATTAACCAAAAGGTTGGTGGTTCAATCCCACCCAGGGATGTAATTGACCTTGTCATCAGATTTTGGTGATCTTTAAGAAGACAAGTCAAAATTTCAAACCCCCTCTTATGGTGTAGGGTACCTGGCCTTCTCTGACGTAATCAGAGTTAGATTTAATTAAGTGATTTTATAAAAAACAGCTAGGAAGCACAATTTAGCAGTGGGTTGCAGAGAAAAAAATAACATTTTAAACCTACCGGTAATTTTTTTTTCTCGTAGTCCGTAGAGGATGATGGGGACTCCGTAAGGACCATGGGGGATAGACGGGCTCCACAGCAGACATGGGCACTTTAAGAAAGACTTTAGATCTGGGTGTGCACTGGCTCCTCCCTCTATGCCCCTCCTCCATACCTCAGTTAGAGAAACTGTGCCCAGAGGAGACGGACAGTACGAGGAAAGGATTTTTGTTAATCCAAGGTCAAGATTCATACCAGCCACACCAATCACACCGTATAACTTGTGATATACTACCCAGTTAACAGTATAAAAACAACATAGCATCGGTCCAAGACCGATGAAAACTAACATATAACCCTTATGTAAGCAATAACTATATACAAGTCTTGCAGAAGTAGACCGCACTTGGGACGGGCACCCAGCATCCTCTACGGACTACGAGAAAAAGATTTACCGGTAGGTTTAAAATCTTATTTTCTCTTACGTCCTAGAGGATGCTGGGGACTCCGTAAGGACCATGGGGATTATACCAAAGCTCCCAAATGGGCAGGAGAGTGCGGATGACTCTGCAGCACCGATTGAGCAAACAGGAGGTCCTCCTCAGCCAGGGTATCAAACTTATAGAACTTTGCAAAGGTGTTTGAACCAACTTTGACCCACTGCTTGGATGACATCACCATATGCAAATCCATCTGCGGCAGGCCTTCCCCCAGGAATGCTTGCACTAGTTGTTGCATTTGGTTTGTTGTTTGGGGGTGCTTCAGTATTAGGCAGCCTTCTGCCCTCCCATGTTCATCTGAAAATATGTGTTCTCCCTGCAGTTGTTGTCCCCAGATGAGAGTTCCCTTGTGCTGCCTCAGTTGAATCTCCTTTACTTGACAGAGATGTGCCTGAGCAGCGGCCCTCCCCAGCCCTATCCCAAATCATACTTATTTTGCATAGGAGATACCATGGTCATGAAGATTGTTCTCCCAGGGTTAGGTTCATTCATTGCATTCTGGGTATGCTGACCCCTGTGATTTCCCCAAATGTGGGAAACTCAACTGCATTATTTGTGGTAGTGGGGGACTGTGTTTGTGCTTTCCTCTGGTCAGCTCTGGTAAAAGTCAGATTTCTTTGTCTCAGATCTTCCTCTAGCCTTGTTCTTCTTTCGAGAGTTCCCTTGTGCTGCCTCAGTTGGATCTCCTTCACTTGACAGGGGGGTTCCCGAGCAGCGACCCTCCCCAGCTCTAGCCCAACTCCTACTTACCTGCCAGGTGAGATACTATGATCATGAAGATGCTTCTCCCAGGGCAAGGCTCACCCATTGCACTCTGGGTGTGCTGCCCCTGCGATTTCCCCAAATGTGGGAAACTTGACTGCATAATTTGTGTTTCCCCTGGTCGGCTCTCATATAATTCAGATCTCTTTGTCTCAGGTCGCTCTCCAGCCTAGTTTGCTGTCTGTTTCCACTACTTTTTCTTGAGCCCCTCCCTTCTATACCCTTGTGCACTATCCTGACTTCTCCCGTCTGCTTACTTTGTGCCTTCCAACGCACAATGCAAACTACAGGTAGTGCTGCAGGGCCCACACCCTTTTACTTGCTTTACAGAGCAGCTCTGGAGCTGTTACAGTGCCCAGCTGCTGCAAGAAATCAGCTTGAGTGCTCCAGGGGCTGGGGCATAGCCAACATGAGCCCCACACCGAAGGAGGGTGGAGGTGTTTAATGCGAACTAGGGGTCATCCAAGCGCCGCAAAAGGCCGCCATGCCCTGCACACCCCTTTATTCTTTTCATATGCAGACGAGGGTTGAAGCCAACTTTGACCCACTGCTTGGATGACATCACCATATTCAAATCCATCTGCTGCAGGCCTTCCCCCAGGAATGCTTGCACTAGTTGTTGCATTTGGTTTGTTGTTTGGGGGTGCTTCAGTATTAGGCAGCCTTCTGCCCTCCCATGTTCATCTGAAAATATGTGTTCTCCCTGCAGTTGTTGTCCCCAGATGAGAGTTCCCTTGTGCTGCCTCAGTTGAATCTCCTTTACTTGACAGAGATGTGCCTGAGCAGCGGCCCTCCCCAGCCCTATCCCAAATCATACTTATTTTGCATGGGAGATACCATGGTCATGAAGATTGTTCTCCCAGGGTTAGGTTCATTCATTGCATTCTGGGTATGCTGACCCCTGTGATTTCCCCAAATGTGGGAAACTCAACTGCATTATTTGTGGTAGTGGGGGACTGTGTTTGTGCTTTCCTCTGGTCAGCTCTGGTAAAAGTCAGATTTCTTTGTCTCAGATCTTCCTCTAGCCTTGTTCTTCTTTCGAGAGTTCCCTTGTGCTGCCTCAGTTGGATCTCCTTCACTTGACAGGGGGGTGCCCGAGCAGCGACCCTCCCCAGCTCTAGCCCAACTCCTACTTACCTGCCAGGTGAGATACTATGATCATGAAGATGCTTCTCCCAGGGCAAGGCTCACCCATTGCACTCTGGGTGTGCTGCCCCTGCGATTTCCCCAAATGTGGGAAACTTGACTGCATAATTTGTGTTTCCCCTGGTCGGCTCTCATATAATTCAGATCTCTTTGTCTCAGGTCTCTCTCCAGCCTAGTTTGCTGTCTGTTTCCACTTCTTTTTTCTTGAGCCCCTCCCTTCTATACCCTTGTGCACTATCCTGACTTCTCCCGTCTGCTTACTTTGTGCCTTCCAACGCACAATGCAAACTACAGGTAGTGCTGCAGGGCCCACACCCTTTTACTTGCTTTACAGAGCAGCTCTGGAGCTGTTACAGTGCCCAGCTGCTGCAAGAAATCAGCTTGAATGCTTCAGGGGCTGGGGCATAGCCAACATGAGCCCCACACCGAAGGAGGGTGGAGGTGTTTAATGCGAACTAGGGGTCATCCAAGCGCCGCAAAAGGCCGCCATGCCCTGCACACCCCTTTTTTCTTTTCATATGCAGACGAGGGTTGAAGCCAACTTTGACCCACTGCTTGGATGACATCACCATATGCAAATCCATCTGCTGCAGGCCTTCCCCCAGGAATGCTTGCACTAGTAGTTGCATTTGGTTTGTTGTTTGGGGGTGCTTCAGTTTTAGGCAGCCTTCTGCCCTCCCATGTTCATCTGAAAATATGTGTTCTCCCTGCAGTTGTTGTCCCCAGATGAGAGTTCCCTTGTGCTGCCTCAGTTGAATCTCTTTTACTTGACAGAGATGTGCCTGAGCAGCGGCCCTCCCCAGCCCTATCCCAAATCATACTTATTTTGCATAGGAGATACCATGGTCATGAAGATTGTTCTCCCAGGGTTAGGTTCATTCATTGCATTCTGGGTATGCTGACCCCTGTGATTTCCCCAAATGTGGGAAACTCAACTGCATTATTTGTGGTAGTGGGGGACTGTGTTTGTGCTTTCCTCTGGTCAGCTCTGGTAAAAGTAAGATTTCTTTGTCTCAGATCTTCCTCTAGCCTTGTTCTTCTTTCGAGAGTTCCCTTGTGCTGCCTCAGTTGGATCTCCTTCACTTGACAGGGGGGTGCCCGAGCAGCGACCCTCCCCAGCTCTAGCCCAACTCCTACTTACCTGCCAGGTGAGATACTATGATCATGAAGATGCTTCTCCCAGGGCAAGGCTCACCCATTGCACTCTGGGTGTGCTGCCCCTGCGATTTCCCCAAATGTGGGAAACTTGACTGCATAATTTGTGTTTCCCCTGGTCGGCTCTCATATAATTCAGATCTCTTTGTCTCAGGTCTCTCTCCAGCCTAGTTTGCTGTCTGTTTCCACTTCTTTTTTCTTGAGCCCCTCCCTTCTATACCCTTGTGCACTATCCTGACTTCTCCCGTCTGCTTACTTTGTGCCTTCCAACGCACAATGCAAACTACAGGTAGTGCTGCAGGGCCCACACCCTTTTACTTGCTTTACAGAGCAGCTCTGGAGCTGTTACAGTGCCCAGCTGCTGCAAGAAATCAGCTTGAATGCTTCAGGGGCTGGGGCATAGCCAACATGAGCCCCACACCGAAGGAGGGTGGAGGTGTTTAATGCGAACTAGGGGTCATCCAAGCGCCGCAAAAGGCCGCCATGCCCTGCACACCCCTTTATTCTTTTCATATGCAGACGAGGGTTGAAGCCAACTTTGACCCACTGCTTGGATGACATCACCATATTCAAATCCATCTGCTGCAGGCCTTCCCCCAGGAATGCTTGCACTAGTTGTTGCATTTGGTTTGTTGTTTGGGGGTGCTTCAGTATTAGGCAGCCTTCTGCCCTCCCATGTTCATCTGAAAATATGTGTTCTCCCTGCAGTTGTTGTCCCCAGATGAGAGTTCCCTTGTGCTGCCTCAGTTGAATCTCCTTTACTTGACAGAGATGTGCCTGAGCAGCGGCCCTCCCCAGCCCTATCCCAAATCATACTTATTTTGCATAGGAGATACCATGGTCATGAAGATTGTTCTCCCAGGGTTAGGTTCATTCATTGCATTCTGGGTATGCTGACCCCTGTGATTTCCCCAAATGTGGGAAACTCAACTGCATTATTTGTGGTAGTGGGGGACTGTGTTTGTGCTTTCCTCTGATCAGCTCGGGTAAAAGTCAGATTTCTTTGTCTCAGATCTTCCTCTAGCCTTGTTCTTCTTTCGAGAGTTCCCTTGTGCTGCCTCAGTTGGATCTCCTTCACTTGACAGGGGGGTGCCCGAGCAGCGACCCTCCCCAGCTCTAGCCCAACTCCTACTTACCTGCCAGGTGAGATACTATGATCATGAAGATGCTTCTCCCAGGGCAAGGCTCACCCATTGCACTCTGGGTGTGCCGCCCCTGCGATTTCCCCAAATGTGGGAAACTTGACTGCATAATTTGTGTTTCCCCTGGTCGGCTCTCATATAATTCAGATCTCTTTGTCTCAGGTCTCTCTCCAGCCTAGTTTGCTGTCTGTTTCCACTTCTTTTTTCTTGAGCCCCTCCTTCTATACCCTTGTGCACTATCCTGACTTCTCCCGTCTGCTTACTTTGTGCCTTCCAACGCACAATGCAAACTACAGGTAGTGCTGCAGGGCCCACACCCTTTTACTTGCTTTACAGAGCAGCTCTGGAGCTGTTACAGTGCCCAGCTGCTGCAAGAAATCAGCTTGAATGCTTCAGGGGCTGGGGCATAGCCAACATGAGCCCCACACCGAAGGAGGGTGGAGGTGTTTAATGCGAACTAGGGGTCATCCAAGCGCCGCAAAAGACCGCCATGCCCTGCACACCCCTTTTTTCTTTTCATATGCAGACGAGGGTTGAAGCCAACTTTGACCCACTGCTTGGATGACATCACCATATGCAAATCCATCTGCTGCAGGCCTTCCCCCAGGAATGCTTGCACTAGTAGTTGCATTTGGTTTGTTGTTTGGGGGTGCTTCAGTTTTAGGCAGCCTTCTGCCCTCCCATGTTCATCTGAAAATATGTGTTCTCCCTGCAGTTGTTGTCCCCAGATGAGAGTTCCCTTGTGCTGCCTCAGTTGAATCTCCTTTACTTGACAGAGATGTGCCTGAGCAGCGGCCCTCCCCAGCCCTATCCCAAATCATACTTATTTTGCATAGGAGATACCATGGTCATGAAGATTGTTCTCCCAGGGTGAGGTTCATTCATTGCATTCTGGGTATGCTGACCCCTGTGATTTCCCCAAATGTAGGAAACTCGACTGCATTATTTGTGGTAGTGGGGGACTGTGTTTGTGCTTTCCTCTGGTCAGCTCTGGTAAAAGTCAGATTTCTTTGTCTCAGATCTTCCTCTAGCCTTGTTCTTCTTTCGAGAGTTCCCTTGTGCTGCCTCAGTTGGATCTCCTTCACTTGACAGGGGGTGCCCAAGCAGCAATCCTCCACAGCTCTAGCCCAACTCCTACTTACCTGCCAGGTGAGATACTATGATCTTCACTGTTAGGGCAATCAGGATGTGGAATTCCCTGCCAGGGAAGGTGGTAATGGTGGACTCTGTAATTGGATTTAAAAAAGGAATGGATACATTTCTGAATGAAAAAGCTATCAAAGGTTATAATACTTAAAATATCAACATGGTTAATCCGGGGGTAACATGAGTTGTAGTAGTTAACTAGTCATAAAACATTATTCAGCAAGTATGTAGAATCATCACAACTTAAAACAGGTTGAACACGATGGGCAATTTGCCTCTTTTCAACCTCAAAAACTATATTACTATATGTTACTATATTACTATGTTACTGTAGTATACAGAACACCACAATGTAATGAGCAGTGATAGTGAGCACTGATGAGGATACTAGAACTGACACTGAGCAGCAAGATGCAGCACTGGACTATTAGTAATGTACTGTAGTATGCTGAGCACCACAATGCAGCACAAGACAATGAGCAGTGATACTGAGCACTGATGAGGATACTACTGAGAACTGACACTGAGCAGGAGAGACACACTACTAGTATTACTGATCAGCAATAAGTAACCACTGATACTGAGCACTGATATTGAGATTTCCACTGAGAGAACATAGCCACGTCCTCTCCACTCTCTCTTCAATGCACGAGTAAAAATGGCGGCAACGCGCAGCTCTTTATATGAAATCCGAATCTCGCGAGAATCCGACAGCGGGATGATGACATTTTCCCTTGTTCAGGTTTTCCGAGTCAGGCGGGAACAACCGAGCCTGCCTCGGACCAGTGTAAACCACGTGGAGTTCGTGGGGAATTCGGTTCTCGGAGAACCGAACCCGCACCTCTCTACCTTATACCCATAAATTTTTTTATTTTCAATCTAAGCCCCTGCAGTTTTCTGTAAGCATCTGCTTCGCTATGATGATCAACAAGTCACAAGGGCAAACACTCAGGGCTTGAGGCGTAGATCTTAGGACCAGCTGCTACAAGCATGGCAGAGGTGTCACTATCACTGGTGACACCCAGAGAGGTGGCGAAGGAGATTGTAATGCAGTGCGCGCAGATAAGCAGCGCAATGGTAAAAAGGAGGCATGGTTTCATAGGTAGGGGCGTGGCCTGGTGGCCTGAATCTACATTTTGTTGCTCCGGGTGTCCCGGGGGTTGGGGGCTGCACCCGGGGACTAGTGTGTGAGCGGTGCTGGCTCCTGCACAGTGACAGGACATGGCCACCCAGCATGACGCCTCCCTTCTTGACCATGCTGTAATTGCAGTCGCACTGCAGTTCAGCGTGATCATAAAAAATGGTGTAGCCTTCTGCTGGTGCAGACTGTATGTGCGCGCAGGAAGCCGCCACCATTTTTGTGATCACAGCGGCTGAATGTGATGTCATACAGCCGCTGTGACCATGCCCCCTGTGTCTCCTCCGTTGCAGACCCCATTTTGAAGCCTTGCCCCCGCACCGCTCCATCCCTGACTTGGAAATGTAGTGTTGCTGACCCCCCTCTACCCCCCTGCCCCGATTGACAGGCAGAGGCGATCGCATTCTCTGCGGGGTGCCGCAGAAAATGCAGGCACATGCGTATGCTCTTAGCAATTTTTGCAGTTGGATCGCTTATTGTGATTGCAACCCAACCTGAATCAGGCCCTATTACCTATCACAATGCGCTGCGGGCAGTACAAAATTGGTTTAATATGGGAGAAAAACCCCCAGACCTGTGCTCCTTAACTGTACCTGGTGGCTTGTGGAGCGGCTGCCCAGTAATCAGTGTCCACGCCAGTGCGCACACGGTCCACCCCCTACGGCCACGCTCCCCTTCATCAGCGGCCTCGTGATCCGGAAGGGCGGTGTGTGTGTGACTGACCTTAGGAAGAAACCGGAGCCTCCGCTGCAGTGATCCAGCAACCAGGGCACGGGAGTATACAGCGCCGCTGGGAGTGATGAAGCTGCAGTAAAGATGTCTATTAGACCTAGCCTGCTGCAGCCCTTGTAGATTCTCATAAAAAAAGTTCTTATTTTCTTGTCAAAATTAATAGCTAAGAATAGGCTGCCTGAGGCAGGCCCCTGTTAAGTGGCCTGCTACTGAAGGCACCAACTACAAACTGAGCTCCCTGTTCATGGAAGCGGGGTTATAGAGGAGAATGCGCTGAGCATCTTGGGAACAGTCAAAAGCTTTGAGCCGGTTGGTGCCTCAGATCAAGATCCTACTCTACACCCCAATGTGAATCCTTGTGGAGTCCAGTGTACCCCACAGAAGAAATTAATGTGTCACACCCATTGGCAGCAACCTTAGAATAGCTGCTGACGGGCACAATTGAGAAAGGAAGGGGGGGGGGACATTTGAATCCAGCACATAGATGCAATTCAAATATGTAATTTGAACCTTCCTATTTTAAAATATAATGGATGAACCTCACCCTGTGAGAACAATCTTCATGATATAGAGATCTCATATGCAAAATAAGTATGAGTTGGGATAGGGCTGGGGAGGGTAGCTGCTCGGGCAAGCCCCTCCCCCGTCAAGTTAAGGAGATTCAACTGAGGAGGCACAAGGGAACTCTCGTCTGGGGACAACAACTGCAGGGAGACCACATCTTTTCAGATGAACATGGGAGGGCGGAAGGCTGCCTAATACTGAAGCACCATCAAATATCAAACCATATGCAATAACTAGTACAAGCATTCCTGGGGGAAGGTCTGCAGGAGACGAATTTGCATACGGTGATGTCATCCAAGCAGTGGGCCAAAGTTGGCTGGAACCCTCATCTGCATATGAAAAGAGAAAAGGGTTATGCAGGGCATGGCGGCCTTTTGCGGCGCTTGGATGACCCCTAGTTCGCATTAAACACCTCCACCCTCCTTCGGTGTGGGGCTCATGTTGGCTATGCCCCAGCCCCTGAAGCATTCAAGCTGATTTCTTGCAGCAGCTTGGCACTGTAACAGCTCCAGAGCTGCTCTGTAAGGCAAATAAAAGGGTGTGGGCCCTGCAGCACTACCTGTAGTTCGCATTGTGCGTTGGAAGGCACAAAGTAAGCAGACGGGAGAAGTCAGGATAGTGCGCAAGGGCATAGAAGGGAGCGGCTCAAGAAAATAGAAGTGGAAACAGACAGCAAACTAGGCTGGAGAGAGACCTGAGACAAAGAGATCTGAATTATACGAGAGTCGACCAGGGGAAACACAAATTATGCAGTCAAGTTTCCCACATTTGGGGAAATCGCAGGGGCAGCACACCCAGAGTGCAATGGGTGAGCCTTGCCCTGGGAGAAGCACCTTCAAGATCATAGTATCTCACCTGGGAGGTAAGTAGGAGTTGGGCTAGAGCTGGGGAGGGTCGCTGCTCGGGCACCCCCCTGTCAAGTGAAGGAGATCCAACTGAGGCAGCACAATGGAACTCTCGAAAGAAGAACAAGGCTAGAGGAAGATCTGAGACAAAGAAATCTGACTTTTACCAGAGCTGACCAGCGGAAAACACAAACACAGTCCCCCACTACCACAAATAATGCAGGCGAGTTTCCCACATTTGGGGAAATCACAGGGGTCAGCATACCCAGAATGCAATGAATGAACCTCACCCTGGGTGAACAATTTTCATGACCATGGTGTCTCCTATGCAAAATAAGTATGATTTGGGATAGGGCTGGGGAGGGCCGCTGCTCAGGCACATCTCTGTCAAGTAAAGGAGATTCAACTGAGGCAGCACAAGGGAACTCTCATCTGGGGACAACAACTGCAGGGAGAACACATATTTTCAGATGAACATGGGAGGGCAGAAGGCTGCCTAATACTGAAGCACCCCCAAACAACAAACCAAATGCAACAACTAGTGCAAGCATTCCTGGGGGAAGGCCTGCAGCAGATGGATTTGCATATGGTGATGTTATCCAAGCAGTGGGTCAAAGTTGGCTTCAACCCTCATCTGCATATGAAAAGAGAAAAGGGGCGTGCAGGGCATGGCAGCCTTTTGCGGTGCTTGGATGACCCCTAGATTGCATTAAACACCCCCACCCTCCTTTGGTGTGGGGCTCATGTTGGCCATGCCCCATCCCATGAAGCATTCAAGCTGATTTCTTGCAGCAGCTGGGCACTGTAACAGCTCCAGAGCTGCTCTGTAAGGCAAGTAAAAGGGTGTGGGCCCTGCAGCACTACCTGTAGTTTGCATTGTGCGTTGGAAGGCACAAAGTAAGCAGACGGGAGGAGAAGTCAGGATAGTGCACAAGGGTATAGAAGGGAGGGGCTCAAGAAAAAAGAAGTGGAAACAGACAGCAAACTAGGCTGGAGAGAGACCTGAGACAAAGAGATCTGAATTATACGAGAGCCGACCAGAGGAAACACAAATTATGCAGTCAAGTGTCCCACATTTGGGGAAATCGTAGGAGCAGCACACCCAGAGTGCAATGGGTGAGCTTTGCCCTGGGAGAAGCACCGTCCTGATTATAGTATCTCACCTGGGTGTGCTGCCCCTGCGATTTCCCCAAATGTGGGAAACTTGACTGCATAATTTGTGTTTCCCCTGGTCGGCTCTCATATAATTCAGATCTCTTTGTCTCAGGTCTCTTTCCAGCCTAGTTTGCTGTCTGTTTCCACTTCTTTTTTCTTGAGCCCCTCCCTTCTATACCCTTGTGGACTATCCTGACTTCTCCTCCTGTCTGCTTACTTTGTGCCTTCCAATGCACAATGCAAACTACAGGTAGTGCTGCAGGGCCCACACCCTTTTACTTGCCTTACAGAGCAGCTCTGGAGCTGTTACAGTGCCAAGCTGCTGCAAGAAATCAGCTTGAATGCTTCAGGGGCTGGGGCATGGCCAACATGAGCCCCACACCGAAGGAGGGTGGGGGTGTTTAATGCGAACTAAGGGTCATCCAAGCGCCGCAAAAGGCCGCCATGCCCTGCATACCCCTTTTCTCTTTTCATATGCAGATGAGGGTTCCAGCCAACTTTGGCCCACTGCTTGGATGACATCACTGTATGCAAATCCGTCTTCTGCAGACCTTCCCCCAGGAATGCTTGTACTAGTTGTTGAATTTGGTTTGTCGTTTGGGGGTGCTTCAGTATTAGGCAGCCTTCTGCCCTCCCATGTTCATCTGAAAATATGTGTTCTCACTGCAGTTGTTGTCCCCAGATGGGAGTTCCCTTGTGCTGCCTCAGTTGAATCTCCTTTACTCTAAAACTTTTAAAACTTAGCAAAAGTGTTTACTAAATAGCTGCTCGGCAAAGTTGCAATGCCGAGACTCCCTGACCAGCTGCCCAGGATGAACCCACCTTTCTAGTAGAATGGGTCTTCACCTAATTCAGTAACGGCAATCCTGCCGTGGAATGAGCATGCTGAATCTTACCACAGATCCAGCGCATAATGGTCTACATGGAAGCAGGACACCCAATCCTGTTGGGAGCATACAGGACAAACAGAGCCTCTGTTTTCCTAATCTGAACCGTTCTGGTGACATAAATTTTCAAAGTTCTGACCACAGCCAGAGACTTTGACTCAACGAAGGTGTCAGTGGCCAAAGGCACCATGTGGAAAGATGAACCACCTTCGGCAGAAATTGTTGACGTGTCCTCAATTCTGCTCTATCTTCATGAAAGATCAAATAAAGGCTCTTGTGATACTGCATGGTTTGTACTGTTTTCCATGTGCTCCCAGATCTTTCAAGAAAGAAGCATGGTCAAGAAAGTTCTGTTTGAAAAGAAACAACATTTACTGTCATTGTTATAGAATTTGGGAGAAAAAACAAGAAGAAATCTGCACTGTTGATGCACTGGACAGAATGAATGAATCATAAAATATAACCTTTATTAAGTATGTATTAAAATTGGATAAATATTAATATTATTATCCCAAACTGCAGTGAAACATAAAGGTTAAAATCACAGAACTAACATACATGTGCATAAGAAGAATAAAGAGATGTGAAAAAAAGGTTTAAAAAGCGTGTCCGTGTGTGATTATTTTTGAAGGCACAACCCTGGCGGGGTTGTTTATATAGATATATATGTTGCTAATAATCACTTTCTAGCGTAATGTTATTAAATAGCTGTTAGTATCTATGTCGTCAGGTACCACTGGGTCGTATCCTATATACTCCTGTGGGAAACTTGACTGCATAATTTGTGTTTCCCCTGGTCGGCTCTCGTATAATTCAGATCTCTTTGTCTCAGGTCTCTCTCCAGCCTAGTTTGCTGTCTGTTTCCACTTCTCTTTTCTTGAGCCGCTGCCTTCTATGCCCTTGTGCACTCTCCTGACTTCTCCTGTCTGCTTACTTTGTGCCTTCCAACGCACAATGCAAACTACAGGTAGTGCTGCAGGGCCCACACCCTTTTACTTGCCTTACAGAGCAGCTCTGGAGCTGTTACAGTGCCCAGCTGCAGCAAGAAATCAGCTTGAATGCTTCAGGGGCTGGGGCATAGCCAACATGAGCCCCACACCGACGGAGGGTGGAGGTGTTTAATGCGAACTAGGGGTCAGCCAAGCGCCGCAAAAGGCCGCCATGCCCTGCATGCCCCTTTTCTCTTTTCATATGCAGACGAGGGTTGAAGCCAACTTTGACCCACTGCTTGGATGACATCACCATATGCAAATCCATCTGCGGCAGGCCTTCCCCCAGGAATGCTTGCACTAGTTGTTGCATTTGGTTTGTTGTTTGGGGGTGCTTCAGTATTAGGCAGCCTTCTGCCCTCCCATGTTCATCTGAAAATATGTGTTCTCCCTGCAGTTGTTGTCCCCAGATGAGAGTTCCCTTGTGCTGCCTCAGTTGAATCTCCTTTACTTGACAGAGATGTGCCTGAGCAGCGGCCCTCCCCAGCCCTATCCCAAATCATACTTATTTTGCATAGGAGATACCATGGTCATGAAGATTGTTCTCCCAGGGTTAGGTTCATTCATTGCGTTCTGGGTATGCTGACCTCTGTGATTTCCCCAAATGTGGGAAACTCAACTGCATTATTTGTGGTAGTGGGGGACTGTGTTTGTGCTTTCCTCTGGTCAGCTCTGGTAAAAGTCAGATTTCTTTGTCTCAGATCTTCCTCTAGCCTTGTTCTTCTTTCAAGAGTTCCATTGTGCTGCCTCAGTTGGATCTCCTTCACTTGACAGGGGGGTGCCCGAGCAGCGACCCTCCCCAGCTCTAGCCCAACTCCTACTTACCTGCCAGGTGAGATACTATGATCATGAAGTTGCTTCTCCCAGGGCAAGGCTCACCCATTGCACTCTGGGTGTGCTGCCCCTGCGATTTCCCCAAATGTGGGAAACTTGACTGCATAATTTGTGTTTCCCCTAGTCGGCTCTCATATAATTCAGATCTCTTTGTCTCAGGTCTCTCTCCAGCCTAGTTTGCTGTCTGTTTCCACTTCTTTTTTCTTGAGCCCCTCCCTTCTACACCCTTGTGCACTATCCTGACTTCTCCTCCTGTCTGCTTACTTTGTGCCTTCCGATGCACAATGCAAACTACAGGTAGTGCTGCAGGGCCCACACCCTTTTACTTGCCTTACAGAGCAGCTCTGGAGCTGTTACAGTGCCAAGCTGCTGCAAGAAATCAGCTTGAATGCTTCAGGGGCTGGGGCATGGCCAACATGAGCCCCACACCGAAGGAGGGTGGGGGTGTTTAATGCGAACTAAGGGTCATCCAAGCGCCGCAAAAGGCCGCCATGCCCTGCATACCCCTTTTCTCTTTTCATATGCAGATGAGGGTTCCAGCCAACTTTGGCCCACGGCTTGGATGACATCACTGTATGCAAATCCGTCTTCTGCAGACCTTCCCCCAGGAATGCTTGCACTAGTTGTTGCATTTGGTTTGTTGTTTGGGGGTGCTTCAGTATTAGGCAGCCTTCTGCCCTCCCATGTTCATCTGAAAATATGTGTTCTCCCGGCAGTTGTTGTCCCCAGATGAGAGTTCCTTTGTGCTGCCTCAGTTGAATCTCCTTTACTTGACAGAGATGTGCCTGAGCAGCGGCCCTCCCCAGCCCTATCCCAAATCATACTTATTTTGCATAGGAGATACCATGGTCATAAAGATTGTTCTCCCAGGGTGAGGTTCATTCATTGCATTCTGGGTATGCTGACCCCTGTGATTTCCCCAAATGTGGGAAACTCAACTGCATTATTTGTGGTAGTGGGGGACTGTGTTTGTGTTTTCCTCTGGTCAGCTCTGGTAAAAGTCAGATTTCTTTGTCTCAGATCTTCCTCTAGCCTTGTTCTTCTTTCGAGAGTTCCATTGTGCTGCCTCAGTTTGATCTCCTTCACTTGACAGGGGGGTACCCGAGCAGCGACCCTCCCCAGCTCTAGCCCAACTCCTACATACCTGCCAGGTGAGATACTATGATCATGAAGGTGCTTCTCCCAGGGCAAGGCTCACCCATTGCCAGGGGCGGATCCAGAAAAAAATTACAGGGGGGGCACCATAAGGGGCGTGGCTTCGTTGGAATGGGCGCGGCTTCGTTTGAATGGGCGTGGTATTGCAGGAAAAGACTACCTTATACCCCAGTTTTGCAACCTGCACGCCCAGACGTTGGCCACCACAGGAAAGAAAAATAATCCTGATTCATGCCCCTTACATTATTTGTCATTTTTCCTCCTTATAGTAATGCCCAGTATACATTATTCCACATACTGCAATGGCCCTTAGACATTATTCCACACACAATAATGCACATGACACAATATGCACACACTGTAATGCCCCAGACACATTATGCCACACACCGTAATGCCTGTGACACATTATGACAGGAATCGCAATGCCCGTTATACATTATGCTACACACTGCACTGCCCCTGATACATTATAGCACATACAATGTCTGTGACACATTATGCCACACACTGCAATGACCTTGAGACATTATACCACAATGCCCGTGATATAGTATACCATACACCGTAATGCCTGTGACACATACCGCAATGCCCGTTATACCCTATGCCACACACCGCAATGCCTGTTATATATTATGCCACACTGCAATGACCCTGAGACATTATACCACATACCACAATGCCCGTGATATAGTATACCACACACCGTAATGCCTGACACATTATGACACACACCGCAATGTCCGTGATACATTATGCCACACACTGCAATGACCCTGAGACATTATACCACATATCACAATGCCAGCGATATAGTATACCATACACCGTAATGCCTGTGACACATTATGACACACACCGCAATGTCCGTGATACATTATGCCACACACCGTAATGCCCATTACACAATAAGTCTTACAGTAAGGCTTCTAATTACTTTTCGAATACCTGCTCGTTGTCAGGGGTTTCATGCACTGGGTGTCATGCTCGTTGCCAGGGGTTTCATGCTCTTGGTTCCATGCACGGTGCCAGGGGTTTTCATGCTCAGGGTGTCATGCTCGTTGCCAGGGGTTTCATGCACTGGGTGTCATGCTCGTTGCCAGGGGTTTCATGCACTGGGTGTCATGCTCGTTGCCAGGGGTTTCATGCACTGGGTGTCATGCTCGTTGCTAGGAGGTAGTCCTTGTTGCTAGGGCTGTGCTCCCAGTGCCACATATGTCCCCAGTGCCAGATATTCCCCCACGGTGCCAGGTACTCACATGCCCCCAGTGCCAAATATAGCCCCCCCCCATGTGCCAGGTACACATATACCCCCAGTGCCAGATATTCCCCGACAGTGCCACATATGCCCCAGTGCCAGATATCGCCCCCCCCAGTGCTATATATGCCCCCAGTGCCACATATGCCTCAGTGCCAGATATTCCCCCCCCCAGTGCCACATATGCCCCCAGTGCCAGATATCCCCCCCCAGTGCCACATATGCCCCCAGTGCCAGATATCCCCCCCCAGTGCCATATATGCCCCCAGTGCCAGATATTCCCCCCAGTGCCATATATGTCCCCAGTGCCAGATATTCTCCCCCCCCCTCCCTGCCAAATATGCCCCCAGTGCCAGATATTCCTCCCAGTGCCATATATGTCCCCAGTGCCAGATATTCCCCCCCCCTCCCTGCCAAATATGCCCCCAGTGCCAGATATTCCCCCCCAGTGCGTCCCCCCCTTCCTCCGCCGCCGCTGCTCCCCCCCCCCCTCCCTTGCTGTTAGGAGGGACACGGAGGGCACAGGGCACAGTGCACGCCTCCCTGTGTCCCTCCTGTGTCTCCGGCGGCCGCGGGTCACTGTAATAAAGGAAGTGCTCACGAACGGCACTTCCTTTATGAGACCAGCGGCCGCCGGAGACCCAGGAGGGACACAGGAGAGGCGCGCACTGTGCCCTCCGTGTCCCTCCTAACAGCAGGGAGGAAACGAGACCGCAGACTGACATGCGGACCCTCGTCCGCATGTCAGTCTGCACTAAAAATGACAGGGGGGGCACGTGCCTTGGTGCCCCCCCCCTAAATCCGCCACTGCCCATTGCACTCTGGGTGTGCTGCTCCTGCGATTTCCCCAAATGTGGGAAACTTGACTGCATAATTTGTGTTTCCCCTGGTCGGCTCTCGTATAATTCAGATCTCTTTGTCTCAGGTCTCTCTCCAGCCTAGTTTGCTGTCTGTTTCCACTTCTCTTTTCTTGAGCCGCTGCCTTCTATGCCCTTGTGCACTCTCCTGACTTCTCCTGTCTGCTTACTTTGTGCCTTCCAACGCACAATGCAAACTACAGGTAGTGCTGCAGGGCCCACACCCTTTTACTTGCTTTTCAGAGCAGCTCTGGAGCTGTTACAGTGCCCAGCTGCTGCAAGAAATCAGCTTGAATGCTTCAGGGGCTGGGGCATAGCCAACATGAGCCCCACACCGACGGAGGGTGGAGGTGTTTAATGCGAACTAAGGGTCATCCAAGCGCCGCAAAAGGCCGCCATGCCCTGCATACCCCTTTTCTCTTTTCATATGCAGATGAGGGTTCCAGCCAACTTTGGCCCACTGCTTGGATGACATCACCGTATGCAAATCCGTCTTCTGCAGACCTTTTCCCAGGAATGCTTGTACTAGTTGTTGCATTTGGTTTGTTGTTTGGGGGTGCTTCAGTATTAGGCAGCCTTCTGCTCTCCCATGTTCATCTGAAAATATGTGTTCTCCCTGCAGTTGTTGTCCCCAGATGAGAGTTCCCTTGTGCTGCCTCAGTTGAATCTCCTTTACTTGACAGAGATGTGCCTGAGCAGCGGCCCTCCCCAGCCCTATCCCAAATCATACTTATTTTGCATAGGAGATACCATTGTCATGAAGATTGTTCTCCCAGGGTGAGGTTCATTCATTGCATTCTGGGTATGCTGACCCCTGTGATTTCCCCAAATGTGGGAAACTTGACTGCATTTTTTGTGGTAGTGGGGGACTGTGTTTGTGCTTTCCTCTGGTCAGCTCTGGTAAAAGTCAGATTTCTTTGTCTCAGATCTTCCTCTAGCCTTGTTCTTTTTTTGAGAGTTTCCTTGTGCTGCCTCAGTTGGATCTCCTTCACTTGACAGGGGGGTGCCCGAACAGCGACCCTCCCCAGCTCTAGCCCAACTCCTACTTACCTGCCAGGTGAGATACTATGATCAGGAAGGTGCTTCTCCCAGGGCAATGCACTCTGGGTGTGCTGCTCCTACGATTTCCCCAAATGTGGGACACTTGATTACATAATTTGTGTTTCCTCTGGTCGGCTCTCGTATAATTCAGATCTCTTTGTCTCAGGTCTCTCTCCAGCCTAGTTTGCTGTCTGTTTCCACTTCTCTTTTCTTGAGCCGCTCCCTTCTATGCCCTTGTGCACTATCCTGACTTCTCCCGTCTGCTTACTTTGTGCCTTCCAACGCACAATGCAAACTACAGGTAGTGCTGCAGGGCCCACACCCTTTTACTTGCTTTACAGAGCAGCTCTGGAGCTGTTACAGTGCCCAGCTGCTGCAAGAAATCAGCTTGAATGCTTCAGGGGCTGGGGCATAGCCAACATGAGCCCCACACCGAAGGAAGGTGGAGGTGTTTAATGCGAACTAGGGGTCATCCAAGCGCCGCAAAAGGCCGCCATGCCCTGCACACCCCATTTTTATTTTTATATGCAGACGAGGGTTGAAGCCAACTTTGATCCACTGCTTGGATGACATCACCATATGCAAATCCATCTGCTGCAGGCCTTCCCCCAGGAATGCTTGCACTAGTAGTTGCATTTGGTTTGTTGTTTGGGGGTGCTTCAGTATTAGGCAGCCTTCTGCCCTCCCATGTTCATCTGAAAATATGTGTTCTCCCTGCAGTTGTTGTCCCCAGATGAGAGTTCCCTTGTGTTGCCTCAGTTGAATCTCCTTTACTTGACAGAGATGTGCCTGAGCAGCGGCCCCCCCCAGCCCTATCCCAAATCATACTTATTTTGCATAGGCGATACCATGGTCATGAAGATTGTTCTCCCAGGGTGAGGTTCATTCATTGCACTCTGGGTATGCTGACCCCTGTGATTTCCCCAAATGTGGGAAACTCGACTGCATTATTTGTGGTAGTGGGGGACTGTGTTTGTGCTTTCCTCTGGTCAGCTCTGGTAAAAGTCAGATTTCTTTGTCTCAGATCTTCCTCTAGCCTTGTTCTTCTTTCGAGAGTTCCCTTGTGCTGCCTCAGTTGGATCTCCTTCACTTGACAGGGGGTGCCCGAGCAGCAATCCTCCACAGCTCTAGCCCAACTCCTACTTACCTGCCAGGTGAGATACTATGATCTTCACTGTTAGGGCAATCAGGATGTGGAATTCCCTGCCAGGGAAGGTGGTAATGGCGGACTCTGTAATTGGATTTAAAAAAGGAATGGATACATTTCTGAATGAAAAAGCTATCCAAGGTTATAATACTTAAAATATCAACATGGTTAATCCGGGGGTAACATGAGTTATAGTAGCTAACTAGTCATAAAACATTATTCAGCAAGTATGTAGAATCATCACAACTTAAAACAGGTTGAACACGATGGGCAATTTGCCTCTATTCAACCTCAAAAACTATGTTACTATATGTTACTATATTACTATGTTACTGTAGTATACAGAACACCACAATGTAATGAGCAGTGATAGTGAGCACTGATGAGGATACTAGAACTGACACTGAGCAGCAAGATGCAGCACTGGACTATTAGTAATGTACTGTAGTATGCTGAGCACCACAATGCAGCACAAGACAATGAGCAGTGATACTGAGCACTGATGAGGATACTACTGAGAACTGACACTGAGCAGGAGAGACACACTACTAGTATTACTGAGCAGCAATAAGTAACCACTGATACTGAGCACTGATATTGAGATTTCCACTGAGAGAACATAGCCACGTCCTCTCCGCTCTCTCTTCAATGCACGAGTAAAAATGGCGGCAACGCGCAGCTCTTTATATGGAATCCGAATCTCGCGAGAATCCGACAGCGGGATGATGACATTTTCCCTTGTTCAGGTTTTCCGAGTCAGGCGGGAACAACCGAGCCTGCCTCGGACCAGTGTAAACCACGTGGAGTTCGTCGGGAATTCGGTTCTCGGAGAACCGAACCCGCTCCTCTCTACCTTATACCCATCAATTTTTTTATTTTCAATCTAAGCCCCTGCAGTTTTCTGTAAGCATCTGCTTCGCTATGATGATCAACAAGTCACAAGGGCAAACACTCAGGGCTTGAGGCGTAGATCTTAGAACCAGCTGCTACAAGCATGGCAGAGGTGTCACTATCACTGGTGACACCCAGAGAGGTGGCGAGGGAGATTGTAATGCAGTGCGCGCAGATAAGCAGTGCAATGGTAAAAAGGAGGCATGGTTTCATAGGTAGGGGCGTGGCCTGGTGGCCTGAATCTACATTTTGTTGCTCCGGGTGTCCCGGGGGTTGGGGGCTGCACCCGGGGACTAGTGTGTGTGCGGTGCTGGCTCCTGCACAGTGACAGGGCATGGCCACCCAGCATGACGCCTCCATTCTTGACCATGCTGTAATTGCAGTCGCACTGCAGTTCAGCGTGATCATAAAAAATGGTGTAGCCTCCTGCTGGTGCAGACTGTATGTGCGCGCAGGAAGCCGCCACCATTTTTGTGATCACAGCGGCTGAATGTGATGTCATACAGCTGCTGTGACCACGCCCCCTGTGTCTCCTCCGTTGCAGACCCCATTTTGAAGCCTTGCCCCCGCACCGCTCCATCCCTGACTTGGAAATGGAGTGTTGTTGACCCCCCTCTCCCCCCCCCGCCCCGATTGACAGGCAGAGGCGATCGCATTCTCTGCGGGGTGCCGCAGAAAATGCAGGCACATGCGTATGCTCTCAGCAATTTTTGCAGTTGGATCGCTTATTGTGATTGCAATCCAACCTGAATCAGGCCCTATTACCTATCACAATGCGCTGCGGGCAGTACAAAATTGGGATAATATAGGAGTAAAACTCCCAGACCTGTGCTCCTTAACTGTACCTGGTGGCTAGTGGAGCGGCTGCCCAGTAATCAGTGTCCACGCCAGTGCGCACACGGTCCACCCCCTACGGCCACGCTCCCCTTCATCAGCGGCCTCGTGATCCGGAAGGGCGGTG